>NW_020697528.1:0-37974 GCF_002925995.2 Terrapene triunguis | reverse complement strand
ACTGCTCTCTGCTCCAACACCAAACCACTCTGCTTCAACTCCTCCAACTGTCTGATTGAAGCAGGGGGGGGTTTATCAGATGACTGGCTTTAGGTGCTCTAATTGGCTTAATTGGTTTCAGGTGCTCTAATTAATCTGTAGCAGCCTCTCTTCCCTCTACAGGGACTAAGGCTCTCATCATCCTGGGGCTTACATATCTCCCATCTATCACTCTCCTGCTGTCCTCTGGCCGTGCTATATCACACCAGTTAGTAGGAATATGGCTTTTCCTTCATCAACTTGCCTTCCAAACCCTAGATCTTTGTAGCCACATGTTCATGATTCCATATTTACTGGAAAATGGGAAAGCAGGAACTGAGGTTGGCGCTCTGTGTCCTGTCCTTCTGAAGTCTAGTATTAATGGTGAGGCTGCAGTAAGACTAGGTCACTTAACCTAGTTCTGTAACTGGAAACTCAATATTTAAACACGAGGAGCGTTAAAGGAGGACAGTACTCCTAACTTTCTCATCATTGGCAAGGAGAAAATTTGGTCTTTACTTAAATATGACATATTCAGTCTGAGCCACAAAAGTGTCCAGGGGTCACATGTAACTTCTGTTAAATTGCAGTTACACCACTGAGCTGTGGAGATCTCTGGGGGGAGACCCCTTGCTTGCCACTCAAGTGCTAAAGATCCTGATAGACAAGATAAAGACTCCAACAAGACAAGAAGGCCGCATCACCTCAGAGACTGAAATCGACAGGGATTTGGCAGCTGCTGAACCTCTCTCGGTAAGTAAAGACAGACATGTCTTTCAGGCTTTCCTCTGCCTTGTGACAATCCGGCTGATGGAAAGCTAGAAGTCTGGTATAATATTGCTGTGTGGGCACTTCTCCTCTGATGTACTGTTTCCCTGAGTCCAGCTCTGCTGTCTGTGGAACAAATACGGCAGTTTTAGAGTACGTGGCTGATTTACTTAATAACATCTGGCAATTAGAAAGTCTTTGAACCAGGTTTCTCACAGTGCTTTGCAAATATTCCTTAGGACCCACAACATGCCTTGGTAGGTCATCCACATTTGTACAGATGTGGGAAACTGAGCCACGAGTTAAGCGAGTTGCTCGCAGTCATTCAAGTTACTGGCAGAAGTGAGAATTTCGTACAGCAGATCTCAGAAGGGGAGAGAGGGTGTGATGGTGTTGGGAAGAGCTCTCATTTTTTACCATTCTCTCCTTTCAGGCAACATGTGCCATCTCTGAGGTGGTGTCAGCACTGCAGTCGAGCAAAGCTGTGCAGGAGCTGCTCCCAGAGTTGTTTCCTGTTCTCCTGCAGCAGGTCAGCCGAACCCTAGGACAAGAGATGCCTTTGCCCAGGATAAGCAGCGGGATGCTATTCCGAGAAGACCTACAACATACTGAGGGCGACCCTTGCCGGTAATTAGAAGGAAGGGAGAGAAACAAAGAGAATTCCAATAGAGTTGTGTGACACTCCCTAGGAGTTCCCAGGGTTACGAGGCACCTTACCATCACCTGCCCTTAGAGTGAGGAAGTCTTGTCTGTGCCTGATGTGGGTCAGTTCCCTGAAACGACCAGGCTCTGGCAAAACAAACACTGCCATCCAGGCCTCCTCAGACCTCAGTCTCTTTGTACAGGTTAGTGATAGGCACACACCAACCCCCGAGTCTTCTGACCGTTCCATATAGTGTCCAGACCTTTATCCACTGAACACCCACAGAATTACCAGGCCTGCTGTTCCCAATGGAACAGTACACGCCAGTTTATTACTTATACTTTAGACTCTATACTTTATTTACTACTTCACACAACACACGGTCAACCTGTGGAACTCATTGCCAAGGGATGTTGTGAAGGCCAAAAGTATAACTGGGTTAAAAAAGAATTAGATAAGTTCATGGAGGACAGGTCCATCAATGGCTATTAGGCAAGATGGTCAGGGATACAACCCCAAGCTCTGGGTGTCCCTAGGCCTGACCGCCAGAAACTGAGACTGGACAACAGGGATTGGATCACTTCATGATTGCCCTGTTCTGTTCATTCCTTCTGAAGAAGCTGGCATTAACCACTGTTGGAAGACAGTATACTGGACTAGATGGACCATTGGACTGACCCAGTAAGGCTGGGCTTATGTAGTGGCCATAGTGAGTCAGGTTTTCAAACATGGGTGCCTAAGCTTTGTCCACAAAACTTGAATTTGTTCACATGGATGGGTACCTAGCTATGTGATTGCTGGCGCTGCAGACACAAGTGTTCTGCTCATGCTGTTGGCCCATGTGCAGGCCTATTTTAGGTACCTTTATGTGAGGGGTGGTATGCTGTGCCCCGGCCTCTTCCATGAACACAGACTGTGCTGAGTCCCTCCAAAGTGTTCTCGGGATGCCCGCTCCTGAGATCCTGGTGGTAAGGGCTCTGATGACTGTTTGACCCCAATGGATGATCTTAAATCACCTTTACTCTTGACCTTTGTTTTCTTTCTCCTCCCTCTTGTCTCTCAGGGGACTTCTGCATCCTCACCTTCTCTGTGGCTTGTACTTTCGTGTCTAGGTTCCTCCAGCCCCTTTACATATATTTCCTCTTTACCTGGCCCTTCAGGTTTTGTTTCCACCCTCCTGAGCCTCCATACATGCCTTGGTGTCCCTGTTAGAAAGGAATGCCAGTCCATGCCCAGTAGAAGGCAGTGGGGCAATCCATCCACTACCCCTACATGTTTCTGCCTAAACTTCGCCTTGATTTCCAGAGTCACCTCTGCCATTGGGCAGAATTTATTGTCCCCATGTACATATTCAGTTTTGATCCTACCTCTGGGAAGTATCCAGTGGGGTTTCACTAACTCCTGCCCAATTAACAAACAGGATGAAGCTGTGTCCATTAGTCCCTTTGGTGGCTCCTCCCTACCCATACCGATATGGTAGGTACTTTCTTTTTTCTTTCCTGCCTGGGAGTCTTATCCCAGCCACAAAACTGTGCAAACACACAGTCCATTTTAGGACAGTCTCTTTTTAGATGTCCTTCACGTCTATGTCGGTAGCACACTGTAGGACAAGCTCCCACTACAGTTCCTTGAGGCGCCTCCCTCTTCTTCTTGCTGCCCTTCCCAGCTGGAGGCACTCTGGTCCTTCTCAAATCTAGTCCCTTAAACCACTGACTCACTCTGGGAATGTCCGCCTCTGCAAATTCCTCTGTAACTTTAACTGTGGGGTCCAGATTAACTGGCTGGCGCCACGTAACCCATGCTCGGGTATGCTCAGGGAGACTCTGAAGAAACTTCCAGAATCATGCAGTCCATGATCTCCCCCACAGTTTGAGTATCTGGCCTTACCAATGAGTGGCCCAATCTTCTAATTTCTGTCCAAATGCACAGAAGCATAATCCCTCAATCCATCTTTCAACTCTCCATTTCTGGCAGTACTTTTCTGTGGACAGGCCCCACCTAGTCCAGCATGGCTGCCTTAATCATGTCATAATCTCTTGCCTGCTAATCACTAAGACCCATATATGTGCTTCCCCGGTTAAATAGGGTGTCAGTTGAAGGCCCCACATTGTTCTGTCCCTATGAGGTCTCACTGCTGCTCCTTTAAGAGTAATCAAAAACACATCAGGGTTGTTCGCAGGTCCCATTTTACAGAGTCTGATCTCCTGTGCCTGGTTTCCATTTCCTGTCACAGGACTGGCCAAACTTTGGAGGAGTTGTTGCCAGACCTGGGCTTGCTCCTGTATAAATTCCTGAAGGCTCTTTTGCTGTTAAACCTACCAGGCAAGCAAAGGCTGTTTTTCTGCATGGTGGGATTGTTGGAAGGTCTGTAGGGTCTTCTACACCAGCAGTTCTCAACCAGGCCGGTTTTAGGGAGTCCGCTAAGCAGGGCTGGCATTAGACTAGCTGGGGCTTAGGGCAGAAAGCTGAAGCTCTGAGCCCAGCCACGCTGGAGCCCTGAGGCCCAGCACCTGCACTAAAGCCCCGAGCCTCTGCACCCCATGAGGTTAAAAACCAGAGCCAGGAGCCCCAAACTCTGATGCCTGGCAGGGCAGAGGCCTGGAACTGGGCCATGGAGTATTTGTAGCATGTTGAGGGTGGGGGGAGGCTCAGAAACAGAAAGGTTGAGAACCCCTGTTCTACACTTCTCTTTGCTGCTTCACCATCCATTTCAGTGTTCCCTCCATCACCCGGACTGCCAAAACCTCTACACCGGCTTCTCCAACAGGCTCTCCATTTGCATAGATAACAGGGAAATCCCTGATGAGCCCCCAGCTGTGACAGAGAGGGGTGTTGCACCCCCACATCTTCCACAAACACAGACCGCGTTGAGACTTTCTTGCTTGTAAGCACCAACATATAGTCTATTTAATCCCCCTACCAATACATAGCACCTTTATATTGTATCTCAACTTTCTAAACTCTTCTCCAAAAGTGGGGGCAAAGGTGTTTCCACTCAGAGACCTCACTTTGTCAGGCTCTCCTAGCTTTTTGTCTTTCTGTTTCTCCTAGCGTGACCAGACAGCAAGTGTGAAAAATCAGGACAGGGGGTGGGGGGTAACAGGTACCCATATAAGATAAAGCCCCAAATATCGGGACATCTGGTCACCCAAGTTTCTTTCTCTGTCTGTTCCCCTCAAACAGCTCCTGCCCATGTCCTTTTATACAGTTTCCCTGTTAATGGAATGATTGGTTCCTTGACTCACTAGCCCCAATCTGACCTCGTAATCAGGTACACCTCTGTCCAATTAGGCCTTCTGTGAGGAACCAAATTAGTACTAATAGTGACCAGAGTGCTGATTCAAGTGCAAACCCTCAGCTCTCTGTCACATCATATCTGGAGATATGACCCCAAAATGTCCATTAGTGATCACCACACTCTATGTCCCCAGTGTTTGGGTCCTGATCATGTATCTTTTCCATATCATTGTACTCTGCTAGTGCCCATACTCCTTGCAGAAAGGGAAAAATGACTGCAAAATTTTGTCCCTAGCAAAACTAGTCATATGAGATGTATGAGACTGAAACTTACCTCCCGGCATCAAGTCCTTCCAGGGACACTGGTGTCCAGGATATTGCCAATGGATGAACTGTCGATGAACAGCAGACCTGACAAGTAACCGGGGCTTCCTCGCTCTGTTCAGGCTGCACCTTCCTACTGATTGCTGCAGTTCTGTGCCTCTCTTTCCCCAGGCTTTCTAGCCAAGCATTAGAGGCTGTGCTTTTCAAAGCTGGGAATGAGAGACTGGGGAGAGCACTCAGGGAGCAGAGAACACGGAGTCTGCTTGAAAACCCCAAGACTCACCATGAGGGAGTGTGTCTGCTGGTGAGGTAAGAGATCTAGGAGGCATGATTTTATTCTTGGGAATCAGTAGCAAATAGAGTGGCTGAGAGGGAACCTCCAGTTTATAGCTTTGTGGGGGGTGCCCTGGGTGGAAACACACAGCTCCCATTCATAGATATCAGTGCTGTATGCTCAGAGCAGCTGAGTTTTTGAAGTGTGCAATCTACCCCATAAGCGGTTTATTTTGTCTTCCAGTGTTCTGCTAAGAGCTGGACTAATAACACCTGAGATCTTACAGAGCCTCCTCCCCTGGGTGATTTCCCCAACAGAAAACCTCCGAGTCACCAGCACAGCTTTCCTTGCCCAGGTAAGACACAGGGCCCTGAAGAGCAGTTTCACCATTAGACTGTTGTCTCATGTTTGCCTTTCTTTCGGGAGTTGTACAGTTCAGTTCATAGGAGTAATTGTCATTTTAGATAGTAGAATGGGTCCTCCTTTATATGGAAACCTCACAAGGAATTTCATTACACCTTTCTGAGTCATTCTCTCTCTGATATTTGTATTGCTGTCATTGCCTATGCTAGCTACACAACCATTGGTGCTGGCTGAGAGAGATACAGACAGAGTTTGAATTCCTGGACCTCTTCTGCCAAGTCCTAGTGCTGATACTAACCAACAGCTCCTGATTTTGGTTTAGCTCAGCAGATCTTCTGAATGAACCTAGTGTCCTAATACTATAAAACAAGCAACATACAAATACATTCACATCTATCTTAGGTTCTCATTACTGTAGTATCTGAGTACCTCAAAACTCTTTAATGTCTGTATCCCCACGACACTCCTGGGAGGTAGGGAAGCACAATGATTCCTATTTTACAGGCAGGGAGCTGATGCACAGAAGGGCTAAGTGACTTGCCCAGGGTCTTTGAGGGAGCAGGAAATTGAACCTGGGTCTCCTAAGTCCTGGGCTAGTGTGATAACAGCTGGACCATCCGCCCTTTCCACAGCCTTCCTCTAACATCGGCATCATATTTCCCACTTATGCTAAGCAACTATCTTAGGGGCTCATCTGGTTCTAAGAAAAACAATCGATCTGTGCCTGTGATGAGCTTTGAGGCTCCTTACAAGAGGCCCCGTGGTCCTACTACACCCTGCCCCAGGAAAACAGGCACAAATCTGGGTCTGACTAGCGAGGACTCATGAAAGCAGCCAATCAGAGGCCATCAGGCTCAGCTAAAAGGAGCTGCAGGGCCTTAGCAGGTCAGTTCCTGGCAGGACCTGGAGGGGCAAGAAAGGGTGCTGCTCTCTGGCCACAGAAATTCAGGGGATAGCCAGAGTTTGATTCTGGCAGCATTTGCTTAAGCTGGATTTGCAGGAAGAGGGTCCCTAAGAACTTTAACCCGGAGGTGAGGGTGAAGCTAAAAGTGGCTGGTAGGAAGAAGCAAAAATGAACTGAAATCAAGCAGTGCCTAGCTACTGTTTCCAGGGTCCATGGTTTGGAACCCAGAGTTATGGGCAGGCCCTGGTTCCCCTACCATCTACAGTGGCATAAGCCCCACGGAGGGGACAATGCTTATGGAGAGCTTGAACAAAGGGCAGAATTTCAAGAACCCAGAGTTGGGGCTGGAGACCCTAGTGAGGGCAATGGGATTGTTCTTGACTACCCCAGAAGGGGTTCATTTGGACTTTGGGACGCAGCCAGAGGCCTGAGACACAGAAGACTCACTGAGGTCGGCTGGCAGGGTGCGCCAGGGGTGAGAAAAGGACTGTGGTACCAGACTCAGCCACTAAGAGGCTCTCAAGAGGTGAGTGGATCCCTATGATAGTGCCCAAAAGGAAAGCTCCATGTTTTAAGACATTTCTCATTTGTGTGGAATAATAAAGTTACAGTGTCTTATGTGCCAAGTATCAGAGGGGTAGCCATATTAGTCTGTATCCACAAGACTGTGGCTGTAGGAGGACTCCTTGTTGTTTTTAGTGTATTCCATGTCTGCTCAAATTATATTCCCAATCTTAATGACCATATTGGGGCTAATGGACATGTTGATTTTATTTCAGCTAATGAGTGATTCCATGCTCAGGGAGAAGAAGTTCCTTAAGTCTGTCTTGAGCATCTTGGAAGAAAGGTCACACGATAGGAACAGCATTGTCCGCCAGATGGCTGTGAGAGGCCTGGGAAATTTAGTCTATGGGGCACCTGAGAAGGTAAGAGAGATTACTGAATAGAATGCAGCATAACTAGAGAAACCAAGAGAGAGAGTTGTTCAGAGTTTACAGAGGCTGCACAAAATGCACTAGGCCAAATTCTGCTCTCTCATATACCCTAGTAACCTCTTTGCAGTAAACATAGAGCAAGCTGGATCCTTTGGTAAGCTGGGCATAAGTCAACCATGTGCACTTTAATATGACCATATGTAAATGTATACATCTGGGAACAAAAAATGCAGGCCATACTTACAGGATGAGAGACTCTATCCCAGGAAGCAATGATGCTGAAAAAAACTTGAGTGAGGGCAGATAATCAGTTGAACATAAGCTCCCAATATGAAGTTGTGGCCAAAAGGGCTGAAATGATCCTTGGAGGTATAAACAGAGGAATCTTGAAGAAGAGTAAAGAAGTTATTTTCCCTCTGAATATGGCACTCATGTGAGCACTGCTGGAATACTGTGTCCAGATCAGGTATCCACAATTCAAGAAGGATGCTGATAAATTAGAGAGGATTCAGAGAAGAGTCGCAAGAATTATCAAAGGATTGGAAAATATACCTTTAGTGATAGACTCTATTTAGCTTTACAAAGAGAAGGTTAAGGAGTGACTTGAGGACAGTCTATAACTACTCACATGGGGAATAAATTTTGATAATGGGTTCTTCACATTAGCAAACAAAGGTATAACAAGATTCAATGGGGAAAAATGAAGCTAGGCTCATTCAGACTGGAAATAAGGCATACATTTTTAATGGTAATTTTAATTAACCATTGGAACAATTTACCAAAGGTGGTGGTGGATTCTCTGTCACTAGCAATTTTAAAATCAAGATTGGATGTTTTTCTAAAAGATACACTCTAGTTCAAACAGAGACTATTTCGGGGAAGTTGTATGTTATGCAGGAGGTCAGACCGGATAATCACAATGGTCCCTTTTGGCCTTGGAATCTAAGTAACTAGGAATCTAATAATTGGATTACACAGGTGTATTATGGCACCAAGTTGGGCTCATTGTAGCTAGCACCTGGTCTGAAATATAGCTATAGGTCTCTGGGGGGGAGACGGGGTTGATGAAATTCCCACAGCTTCATAACTGTTAAAGAAAACTTATTAGAAGTGTGATCAGTGATAAGTGTTCTTTAATGTCATATGTTTGTACAGGTGAAAAAGTACAAGAAGTTTCTTCTGGACATACTGATCGGGGCCTTACATGACATTTTCAGTTCGGAAGTCATTGGCGAGAGCATGAAAGCACTGGCCAAAGTCCTGAAGGAGCTAAAAGAGAAGGACATAGGTTCCTCCTTCAAAGACCTCACCCAACAGATCCGGACTTACTTTGACGATGTATGTGAACAGATCTCTCCAACCCCAGTTCAACCGATCTTGATTAGACTCCATTTACAATGCGTGATGTGGACTCCCTGGGCATTGCTCATGTCGGAGTGAAGAGATTTTAGGCCCCAGGGAAGAGAGGTGTTTTACGGAGGAGGAGAACATTAGGAGGATGGGGATGACATCCCTGCTCCCACAGTCTCACCCTTCTATTCTTCTTTATTGCCACTGAGAACCTCAAAGAAAGTCTGAATACTAGATTAGGTAGCTAGATAACCATGAAATGGGGGTTACAGAGTACAATAGAGAGTGTTGGGCCTGTTCTATACCATTTTTATGTGAGAGGGTTGGAATGATCATTCTGTTTTGCACAGAATTTAGAGATTTCAAATTTGGGTTTTGTTCCTATTTGTGGGAACCCCTCTCCCCAAAGTTCAAAACTCTTTGTGAAACAGAATTACTATTCTCAACCTAGCTCTATTGGAAGCCTTGGCCCAGGGCAGTCTGCTCTCAGACTATCCCGGTGCTGGGAACCCAGGAAACTCTGGGAGCTAGAGGTGCCAGGGAGTTGCAAATTTGAGAGCCAGGACTCCCAGGGTCCCAGAAGCTGGGGGCCTGGAAGCCCACGATCACAATCAGCCTGCTAGATTGGCTGCTACAGAGCTGGATGGGTGCTCTGGAAAGACAGCAGGCAAGTTTCTAAGGACCCCTACCTGGCTTCCGGAGGAATTTCATCAAAACTGAACTGTCTCTAAAATATTTTGATGAATCAGCAAATTCGAACAAAAAATTGGTTAATTACCGTTTTTCCGACTAGCTGTAGTTGGAATCACTCTACTTTAGCGTAGAAGAGATGGCTGTGCAAAGTGCATGATGTGATTGTTTCTTAGTTACTAACTTGCGGGGCTTTCTTGGCTGTAGGAGGATGATGCTCTTCGCTCAATGGCCTTTGTCCTATTTGGCATCCTGGCCCGGCTGACAAAGAGAAAATGGAAGACCTATTTCGCCGACCAGGTTAAAAAGAGCTGGGTCACACTTCTGCTGCACCTGCAAGACCCAAACCCTGAGATTTCAATGGTAAGACCGACAGTGACTTATTTACTAAGCAAAAGGAATCTTCCTCCCAGTGCCACGGGAGCTCTGCTATTCCTGCCTGCTGTGGAGGCCCAAATTCTCCCCTCAGTTCATTGCCCTCCTACTGAGTCAGTTCCAGCCAGGTTGGTCCATGTCTGCCTCACCAGAATCCAGGAGAGGTCATGGGTCTGACCCCGACAGGTCTCTGTTCCTGTCTGTCTCTGCACCCCAGGCCCCTGCCTCCCCAGAACAGAGAGACCACAGCTATGCCTGGTGTAGCAGCTTTCATCGGTATATCTGTTCCCAAAAGACATTGATGCTATCTCCAGGTTTCAGTTGAAGCTCTCCCGTCTATTAGTCATTCCTGCATGTTTTCTGCCAATTACATCCAGATGAATCCCTTTTTTTGATCCTGGAACAGATGAGCAGTCACGCAGATGAGTTCCCTTTGAATGAACATAGCACTTGGTAGGGAACAATTCAATGGTGTGACACTCTTTTTCAGGAATGCAGAGCTACGTTTCAACTCTGTTTCCCATTTTTGGGACTGAAGAGACTCCAAAGTGCAATTAATGAGCACCTTGGTTGCACAGCCGAGCTGAAGCCTGAACAGCTCCAGGTGGACATTTGCAGACACCTTGTGAGTGAGCTGTTGAACTGTCTGAGATTATTGACTGGAGTGGTGGTGTAGAGGTGGTGGTGGGGGGAATGTGTGATGGATAATGTAAATAACTGTAAGAGTGGGATATATGACTGAGGGTGATGGGAAATGTAAATCTGCCACAGATTCCCATTGTTCCCACTTCTACCCAGCCACCTGTTCTCTATCTTATTTACCTGTGGTTCGTAAAAGCCTGTGCTGGCAGTCAAAGGGCACTTGTAGCCAGAGAGAGCTCATGTATCCCTGATTTCCTCTAGGCCAAAAAGAATGCAGAGCTGCTGGAGAAATTGTACCAAATCACCATCACGTACTTCCATAGCAGCTGGGAAGAGATCCGGGCAGTTGCAGCCAACTTAGCTGGTGAGAGATGATGCCCAGTGTCCCTTTTGGTATTTCCATTGAGGGAGACAGAAACAATCCCACTGTGCAGCGCTGAGCTGCCATTAATCTCTCTGTGCCTCAGCTTCCCATCCATAGATGGAGATGTTAATATCCCTACCTCTCCAGTGTGGTGGATTAGTTGCTATCAGTGCTTCGGGATCATTGCAGGGAAAGCACGGTGCAGTCATTTAGTAGTAGAGGCAGGGACATTGTCACGTAGGGCATGGTTACACTTTGAGCTGGGAGTATAATTCCCAGCTTGATGAGACGTACCCGCACTAGTCCTGCGTGCTAAAAATAGAGAGTAGTTGCGATGGCAGGAGCAGCAGGAGGTTTAACCACCCCAAGTATGATCCCATCCAAACCCCAAAGTCTATTCTCAAGGTGGCTAGCTCCTCCCACTGCTCATGCTGCCTTAGCTACATTCTAATGTTAGCATGCTATCGCTGTCAGAGCCAGTGTGGGCATGTCCCATTGAAGTGGGAGTGATACCCCTAGATCAAAGTGCAGACCTACCCACAGTGTTGTTCAGTGCTCCTCACTGCTACTTCATCATTGGGAGGCATGCAGCCCACCTCCCCATAGCACCTGCTGTATCAGGTTCCTGGCCACACCACCTTGTCAAGGAAGCATTAGGTTCCTCCTCTTTGGCCCTGTGCCCTCTTCACCCTAGCACACCCATGTGAGACAGGCAGGCATTCTGGCCTACGTCTCACCTATTAGTCACCTTGTGAGATCCCTGCTTAGAACTCACTTATTCCTGGCCCCAGTCCTTTGCACAGACCACTAGACCAAGACACTATCTTAGTATGTCTCCAATAACTGACAGCAGTTGCAAGAGGAACACAGACTGTTTCAAGCAAATGGGTTTTATGGAAACATTCTTTTTAAAAAATGTCTCTCTCATTCTCTTCAGTGTGGACTCTAAACTGCTCTAGCATCCTCTTGCCCCACAGCTCACCCTTAGGCCCACAGTAGGAGATGCCAAAGACCTGTCTAGGGGCTGCTAATATCACTTTGCACTCAACAAGGGAAGGTTTTATTATTATTGTTGTTATTTATTTTACATTGTGTATTTAGGCATCATCGTGGAACACACAGACAGGCAGCGTATGAAATGGCTGGACCTGGAATATCTGCTGATGTGTAAGTAATAAATACAGCTGAAGTCCTGTTCATTAGTGAGTTCTAAAGGAATTTAGCTGGCAAGCAGCAGTAACCGATACCACTGGTGCAAAGTGCATCAGCCACACAGCAAAGGACAAATTCACTCTTGCCCAGTAGAAAGTCCGCTTTAATTTTCCCTAAAGGAGGAAGCTGCAGAAGGTGTGATATGAGTCAGTACATCTCCTGGTTGTCCTAGCAATGCCCCCTCCACAGCCAGTGCTATCCACGCTTTGGGCTTTATTGGCTCTCTGTGGACTCCCCAGGTGAGAAGAAGTTGTAGCCACTTTCTGCTACCTCAAATTTCCCACCAGCAATTTTTCTTCCAGTAGGTGCCCTGTATCATGCATAAACCAGCTTGGACCTGGCCTCTGTTAAATTCCAGGTTTATTTGAGCTCAGGCAGTGTCTCCTGAATAGAGATGGAAAATAAACTTAAAAGTGGAAGCTATTGAAACAATGGGCCTTCTTCCATTTACAGCAGAGTGGATGACTTTCTGGTAGAGTCAGGGTCTCCCCCTAGTTGAGAGCATGTAAGGGACCCAGTAGAGGAACCTAAAGCTTTGTTTGTATTGGAGAGCTGCTGTAGTGTGGTATTCAGAGGTAATAAGTCTCCAGCTATTTCAGGCCGGGGTGACTATATGAAAAGTGAGGCATATTCATCTCTCATGTATTTTCCATCCCAATAGAAGGACTGAGCCCAGTCTCACATTTTTCCATGTGATCATTCTGCTCAGGTAGTTCAAGGTTCTGTGATCACACTTAGCTGTGATTTGACAGTCTGTTCACTAACGTGTTGTCCTCTGTAATTTCAGCTCTCCAGGTCCTACAGAAAGACCCAAGTCCCACTGTCCAGCTGGTGGCAACTGAGATCATAAGTGACATCTGTTCTGGCCGAGTGATTGGGGAATGAAGCGGAACGGAGACAAACAGAAGAAGGTGCTCCAGTAGTATAAGGGCCCTACTGTCAATCAAACGTTAACCCCCACCCCTTGCCCACCGGTCACCAGAAGTCCCACACCCATGGGGTATTACTTCTGGGGTCAAGGCGGACACATAACCAGAAGCAAGATGTGTCATGTGGCCCCTCTAAGAACTCCTCCCACTGCCCTCTACCAATCAGAAGGGGTTTCAGCCACTGGGGACCACCCCGAGAGGAGATTTGACCAACTGGGGGGAGTTCTGGGGTGGGGTGACCCATCCGGAAGTGTTTCATATGACCCCTCTAAGAACTCCTCCCACCACCCTTTACCAATTGCGATGGGTTTTGGCTGCAGAGGACCGCCCCAAGAGGAGATTTGGCCAAAATAGGCCAGGTTCTTGGATGGGGTGAACCGCCCAGAAGAGGGTCATGTGACCCCTCTAAGGACTCCTCCCAACGCCCTCTGCCAATCAGAGTGCAGAACCATCACCCCATAAGTCCCAGTACCGGGCAGAGGAGGCAATCTCTTACCAAGAAGACATGTTTTAGAAATTGTGGAAAGGCTGAGAGGAAACATGGACTCCTCTACCACCCCCGTTAGAACTTCAGACTTTGGTTTAGCCCCGAGGACCTTTGGACTTGTATGGAGAAAGTGCTACAGCAGTGACAGTTCCAAGGAGGGCCCTTTGACTCCATCGTTGATAGATACCTTGGAACCCGACCCCGAAACCCAAACCAATGAGTGTGACGGCCTCTCATTGTCCACCCCCCTAAAGTTGGAAGAGGATCATGGCTTGGGGGAGTCACCAGCGGACAAGGTGAACAGGAAAGACGTCGCTCAGGTAAATGAATGATTAAGAAGCGACGGTTGATCATGGGGGTGTAGTGGGGTTAGGAATCGACCTGGCATTGCATAAATCTAAAAACAAGCAGTGGGGTGCTTACACTGTTTTTTGTCTGAAAATCTCTCAACAGCTCGACGATGCCTTTCTAGAGGCCTTTGAGAACTTACACATCGGTAGCCCTGTGGGAGTAAATATATCATGCATCAGCTGTTTTTGCTCCTGTCTGAGACACAGATCTCAAGAGGAAAATCCAGAAAAGGACAAAATAGAAGAATGAACCAGATCAGACTCCCTCATTGTAGGGGTCATGGCATCCATTTTTACAGGCGGCTGTAAAAGGTTGTGTTAAACCAGGCAATTAATAAAACTTATTTAAATGTGTCCATATGAATGTGTCCCCCTCCATACCTGTGTTAGTAAAAGATGGTACCAGGAACAGTCATGTCTTCACCTATGGCTCTGGTAAAGAAAATATATTACACCCGCAGGGAAGTTGGGAGCTTGGCGTGGTGAATCCTCTTTTTCAAGTGGCCAAAAAGCATAGTAAAACTTTAACTAGAAGACAGGTAACAGCTTGGCTTTCAGACCAGGATGCTTACACTTTACACAAACTGGCTCGAATACAGCTTCACAGGAAGGATCGGGGCTGATGTACATTAAAAGGAGGAAGAGAAAGAGAAATGTATCATACCTGCAACGCACTGGTCCCCCAATACCCTTTAAAAGAAGGGCTTTGATGCGCAGGGCCAGCCATAAGCGAAAGTCCAAGAGGAAGCCTGGGCGAAAGAGAAGACGCTCTCCGCCTGGTAAGAGATATTTTAATCAACATGGCTTTTGTTCACTGCGGGTCTGAAGAGTGCACCAAATCCGAACTAGACTTGTTTCAAATAGCCCCTACCCAGACCAGCATTGAGAAAAGCATCTACATTGAGGTGCCGCCTCTATCGGCTGTTTCGGAGTCTGCCCCCATTGATGTTTTTATAACAGGGAATGGCATCGATTATATGGATTTAAACAACACACTGCTGTATCTATGTTGCAAGATTGTAAAAGGAGACGGAACTGAACTCGCCATGGACGCCGAAGTGGGCCTGGTGAATTACCCCATGGCCTCTGTTTTCAGTCAGCTGGATGTCACACTTGTAAGCCAAAGCAACAACTGTTACCCTTACAGAGCCTTTATAGAATCGGTGCTCAATTACAGCGACGACACCCTTGACACGCAATTTTCCGCTGGCCTGTTTTACAAAGACACTACTGGACAACACGAAGAAACAGAGTTGAATGGCGGGAATCTAGGGTTTGTGAGGCTTGCAAAGCTGACGGTCCAGAGCAGGACGGTAGAGCTGCTGGGTCATCTATGCAGCGACCTGTTTTTTCAAGAAAAACTTTTCTTGAATGGAGTGGATGTGAAAATTAAACTGACGCGCAGTAAAGACGCCTTCTGTTTAATGGGGAGTGCAGGCGAAGGCTTTAAATTGCGCATTGTATCAGCATCCCTTTTTGTAAAAAAAGTACGGGTGGCCCCGAGCGTTCGTCTGGGGCATGCAGAGGCCCTGCTTACCCCTAATGCTAAATAGCCCGTGGACCGTGTGGAAATGAAAGTGTTTAGCAACCCTGCGAGCAGCGGGGTCAGTAACCAGGAGGACCTGTTTTGGGGACAGTAACCCAAAATGCTTGTCCTAGGGTTTGTGGATAATGATGCCTTTAGCAGAAGTTACACTACAAATCCCTTTCATTTTAAACATTATGATATTAATTTTGTAGCCTTGTATGTAGATGGTGAACAGATACCAACCAAGTCTCTGCAACCAGACTTCGAGGCAGGACGCTGCATGAGAGAATACATGAATCTGGTACAGACAGCTGGTAAACACATGAAAGGTCGTTCTCTGTTAATCGACCGTGAGGAGTTTGCACAGGGTTACACCGTGTTTGCCTTTGACCCGTCTCCCGACCAGGAATGTGCCGATCAGTATTCCCTGATTAAAACCAGGAACCTGAGAGCAGAAATACGTTTTGGGAAGGCTTTAACCGTCACCGTCAATATGATCGTGTATGGGGTTTTTGACAACGTCATAGAGATAAATCAGAGGAGAAACGTTCTATTTGACTATATGTGAACATGGACACCGTGCAGCTCTCACATGTCTTATCAACGGACCCTTACACGAAAAAGAATTTCTTAGATGTGTTCCTTTGCGATTGGCTCCCTGGTGGCAAGCTGTCTCAGAGACCCCTAGCTTTGGTGGTCAACACGCATCCACACAACCAACCTGGTGAACACTGGCTCACCTTGTATCTGGCGGAGCGTAACCGTGGAGAGTTTTTTGACTCATACGGGCACCCCCTAAACAGTGTGGTGTTTCCTAAAAGCATTATGAAATTTTTAAACAAAAATGCCACAGACATTGTGTTTCACAATAGACAATTACAAGACCCCTGCTCTGTCGCCTGCGGCTATCACTGCATGTTTTTCTTACGTCATCGTAGCAAGGGTTTATCTTTTGACCGGATTTTAAAATTCTGTTCTAATGACTTTAGTGCAAAACGACTGGCTGGTGATGAATTTTGTAAAAACTAAATTTAAATTCTTGGGCATGCCTAGCCTTGCTCAAACGCATGTCTGGGCTTGTTGAAACATGTTATCTTGCAATGATTTTGATAGCCATGTTATCCAATATTCTCAGGCATAACAGACAATGTTTATTTGGCATTATCCAACACATTTTTTATAAAGTAACTTTTCCCACAGTTGCTAGGCCCCATGAGAATTGCAGAAAAGAGGTGTTTCCACCTCATATCTATTTTAAAAGCCGTAGGGCAAGGTTTTAAACCCTTCTCCTAGGACCCTCTTGTTGTAAACGACTTTCTGTGTTTTCTTAAGGGTTTTGTCTCTATTTGCCACTGATTTTTTGTTCTTTACGATAGAGGGCTGCTGCACCTCCATCTTTTTTGAGGTGTTTTCTTTCAGGCTCGTGCAATAGTCCAGGACTAGATCTTTCAAACTGTCAAAGTTGGTCTTTTCACAGTTTGCTATGTTCAGGGTAATACCTTTTGACTTTCATGCAGGCCTTTCTTCCCGAGAGCTTATACCTGTATGTTTTCGGGCCTGCTAACACAAACTTGGCAGGACCTTGCTTGTGAGGTCCCCTAAATAATCCCGCAGAGGGGGATTCCAGTCACCTTCCCTTTTCACAGATATCACCGAGTCAGTGTCGTGATACAGGCACCGCTCTTGCAACCTGTCTAGCAGGCTGCATAGTTCTAAGCGGGCGTAAGCAGTGGTGAAACAGGCTATGAAAACATTGGTATTTCCAGAGACAGAGTACCAGTCTTTTGTGTGTTTCCAAGACACGCACGCTGTTTCATCGTCGATAAACTCGCAGGATGAAACCTCATAGTTGGGGGGAAACAGGTACTGAAAGAGTTGGTCAGGGTCTCTCATGATGCTGATGTTGGGTAGGTTTGTTCTTTGGTTGAATTTACCCCACAGCGAATTTTAAAACAGTTTAGCGATTTGGCGTTTAGCGGTGTTAAACCTGATCTGATGTTGGCATAAATGCACGCCTTCTTTCTGGTAGAAATCGTTAATGTACTTATTTTGTTTTTCTTTGTCTGTGCACCAGCTGGGATACCCTGAAGCCTCTTGTTTCTGGTGGAGGTGTAATTTTATGTACTCTGAAAAGAGTTCATCAGATTTTTCATTAAAATGCAGTTTTCATATATTTTAGCCACCGCGTACCCCTTCGCTATGGCCGCGTTCAATTCCACCGTGCACCAAGTCCCCAGGATGGCCCTCTCCTCGTCAGTATGGGTGCATGTCTCCCGCTGCTTGGTTTCCACACAGGTTCAGCATAGCGGGAAGATAAGCTTGCCACCTACTCTGACAGCTAACAATGGGAAAAAGAAGCCTCGTGGGGGGTACACTTTAACTTCTGCAATTCCAAAATAATTTGCAAGGGGTCCCAATTTGTCATATACTATATTGGGGTGTCCGATAGGGTATTCTTTGGTCTTGCTTACGAAAGGGTACAGGCTGGTAAAATCATAATAGTGGATTTCTTCCCCGGGGTTAGGCTTGTAATATAGGCAGATAGCGTTTGTCCTCCCCCCAAAAAGAGCATCCCTAGGCACGAGAGGCTAGGGCAACTGGGCTCGGTTTAAGAAACCTGGAAGCTTCCTGTCTGTTTCTTTCATCATCTGTCACTCCTGCTCCTAAAGAGTCCTCGCTACAAAACCAAGTCGTTTCAGACAGTCAGTCTTGAGCTGCATCTTGTAATAAAGAAACTCAAAAGTTGTCCCCGTCATAGGGTTTTGTGCTTTTTCACAATGACAGTGACACAACCATGGGGAAAAAAAACAACTGTTGAACTCAAAGGCTGTGTGTACCCCGTCAACATTGGCATAACCGTCTAAAAAGTAGGGGCCTACCTGTAGTTCCCCACCCTGTAAAGCATGCCGTATATGTATATTTTCTTTGTGAGAGGTATACAACAGCCACTGAATAGCTGGGGTCGAATATCAATTTTTCTGCCTGTGATAGTTATCTGGAGGGAGAAGAGCTACCATGTTAGGCTCCAAAAACATAAACCTGTACATAACACTGGCATGTGTCTGCATGGCTATGTACCGGAATGGATCTATACACAGTTTTATCTCAGTGAATGTACCAGGTTCTGTCTCTACTATATCTCCCTTCTCTGTCATTTTCATAATCTCTTTTCTGTATAGGATACAAGCCTGTCTCAAAATTTTGACAGCCTGCTGACAGTTGTACGCGAGCTCTTGCTGCAAGTCAAACGTCTCATACCTGTGGTCCCAATATCAGTCGAGAAACTCTGCTTTTTCCCTGGGCATCATGCTTTCTACACCATAGTGCTCCACACCGGGCATAGGCCCCACTTAATTTTGATTTTCTCAAGTGTTTAAAAAAAATGTGGAAAATACCCTTTGCACCCTTCAAACCCCATCGCCTGTGGGAGCTTGCTAAGCTTCATGGGCAAGAAGTTTAAAGAGAGTCTATAAAACGAATGCCCAGGGTCTTAACTTCCACACACATTAGTTTACTACCCTGAGTGATCAGTTCTAGGCACATCTTTTCCTTCAGTAACTGTCTAACGATGAAGTACGCATCGTAACCTTTGGAATTGTGCGCTAGGAATGTGTAGTCCTGGAACTCTTTGCCAATAAAGGTCTTAACCATAGAAAGACACTCATCGTCCTTAGATTCCCAGGACTTTTCCAGCTTTAGGGACATAGTGAAAATGTAATTGGGAGTGTGCAACCCAGTCTCCGTCTATTCAAAATCATAAAAAATATACTTTTCTGAGGATTCAGGCTTTCTAAGGCTGTCCATAAAACAGAGGTGACTTCTACATCACCAGCGATCAAAGCCTGACACTGCTTACAGCGCCTCCCTTTACACCTGTGCCGCTTGTCCACGTAAGACTGACACTTATCACACAAAGTTTTAGACAGGCATTTGACTAGTTTTTTTGATGCACAGTCGATTTGTCTGTCTAAACACTCTTTGGACTGACAATATAGTCTACAGCTAGGACACCTCAGCTGCATGCCCATGCTGTCTGAGTATGTTACGCTCAGGCAGAGGCGGCAACGATACCTGCAAGAGTGGTCGTGACTGAACACCGTGTGGCAAAACTCACAATAATTTTTTGCTCCGAACAACTTTTTCACATCCAGAACCCCATAGTAATGCTCATCATGCAACAGGATGAAATAAGTCTTGGGGTACACTGGGCCCCCGTTTTAAAAAAGCCCCATCCACCTTTCGCCACATACAGCACCACCTGTATGTTGACTCCTAAATGCTGCTCAAACGTCGCTACGTCACTGAGCATAATCTTTTTTTGATCTGACCACCCCAGTTTCTCACGCAACTTTCTCGCCCCTGCTAACAATTCCACGTCCCTAGGTTTACGGTCGGACATGACAGCCAAGAGCCCACCTGCAAAATACAGATTGGTACCCGTGTAAGTCAGGTCTACTGAACATTGTCTCTTTTTATGGATGATTTGACTACTGAGGATACTCTACGAATGCCCCCACCCCTGGTTTTTACAACGGTCACAACGAGGCCCAATGTCCCATCAACATGCAACTCTATTGCTCTGTAGCAGCTTTGAGGTCTGATTTAAGAAATCCTCAGCAGAAAGCTCATCTCTAGTTCTTCAGACCAAAAACAAAGGGTTAGTTAAATTACGGCTCTCTAAACATAGCTGAACATAATCATCAGGGCCTACCCTACCATTAACGTCATCGAGCACTAACTGTATTCCCCTGTGTATGGCTTCAACAACCTGCTGAGCTGAATTTATTCGCTCGAGATTGACAAAAAGAAATTCCGCACAATACACCGCCCCCCCCCCCCCCCAAATCTAGGTAATTCATGTTGCCAACATCTCACTCTCTCCATATACACCTCTGCATTTTCAGGGTTACTTGGGGGTTCCTCTACGGGACCATCAGTGGCATCTTTCTACATCAGATGCTATTTGAGAGTCAGACTCCGAGGTGCCTCCGTGAGGGTCATCGGGAGTAGATGGGGACCCATCTAGAGAGCCCTCTGGGGAATTTTCTAAACCAGACTCAGCGTGAGAGTCTGATTCCACCTCCCCGTTTTCACACAAGTCAGTTTGAGAGCCTCCAGTAGGGGGCATCTCTTTTTGTTTTTTCCCCCCTCATTACCTCTTTAGCCCTTTTTAAAATTTTTACAGCGATCCTGGCCTGGAACTTTTTGGCAGCCATTTGTTTGTCCACCCAGCGCTGTCCCCCCTTTTGTTTACACCCGAGCTGATGTGTAGCCTTGAGGGTGCCCCTTTTACCCAGGCCCCTTTCCATGACTAGTCACGCCTGCTCAGAGCCACCCTTTGGAAAAATTGAAGTATTTTTCAAAAAAAAAAGTCACCCGCCAAAGCTTTTGCATTTTTGATGTGGTTTCCAGGCCTCCTTCCTTTTAGGCCCCCTGAAGATACAGCGTTCACCAGTTTTCTGAATGAAGCATCATACTTTTCCCAAATACTAGACTATGGGGGAGCTGTGAGAAGCTTATGGTGTTGGGGGAATGGTTTGTCAGTCCTTGGTTTTTTATTCACAACCCCTAGAGCGCATGCTCCAGGTTTGTGAATGTGTGTGTTTTTGTGCACGTTCACAACCCCTAGAGCGCGTGCTGCAGGTTTGTGAATGTGGGCGTTTTCGCTCAGTTTTCTCAGGGCTTGGTGTAGTGGTGGTCACTGAGGAACTGGAGTTGTGTTTGCATGGTTGGTTTTTACCAGAGTCTTTTGTTTTGTCCTTGGGTTTGACGCATATGAGGTTTGGACTGCCCTGATGCTTCATCTGCACTCTTGTGCTGTTTTGCCTTGTTAAAGGTCTCAAAGCAGATTTCTGGTTCTTTGACAGTTCTGGTGGAGGTGTCCCTGTAGCTCTGACTATAGCATTGTCAGGAGAGCTGCACATGCCTGATTGGGGGGAAGGAACATATTACAAAACTTAACTTTACCATCTTTCTCACCCACACCTATGCATTTACTTAAAATACAAAACCTCATACATTAACCAAACTAATAAACACAATATATTTACTGGGCTTCATCCATCTATCAGTCACTGATACTGGTGACATTTTCTTTTCAGCTGTCTCTTTTCTTTTTCTTTTAAGCTTGTTTACCCTCTGGTCTAAGGGTCTCTCATGTTTTGACTGTACTGTGGAGCAGACAATATTATTATTATAAATCACATGAAACTGTCTTGTAAACTTAAGAATAAAATATTTATTTGGGTGTTTTTCTATTTAAAAAGTCATAGCTTTAAAACAAAACAATCCATTTCAGGCTGTACAACAAACAGGAGTTTTGAGTTTATTTCTACCACTTTAAAACAAAAAACAACAAACCCACATTTTTTTAATACACCTCATTTTGCAAAATAAAAACCAAACTGCTTTTAAAATCAACTTTTAAAATCCAGTTTAAAACCATTTTGCACAGAAAAAAAAAAAACACCCTCTTAGTTTGAAACACACCATTACCATCAGTTTGCAGCCATATACTTAAAAAAACCCACCTATGTTTTACACACACACACAGAGTTAAAAACACAGTTTGCAACAAAATACTGTTCAATAAATCCACATGCATTTAAAAGCCAATTGCAGAAAGTTACCTTCTACTACAGGATAAAGTGTTGCAGGCACATACTTGTTCTGTTTTCCCCCATGTGTGTTTGGGCCTTTGGATTAAAGAACAAGCAAAAATGTTTGTTAGTATTACCCCCAAATCCCTATACAACCTGTGTAATACCTGAAGTTATTAAGCAAAACTACAGTTAAAATGTTTTTTACCTTGGCCTGGTGATGCAATTTAAAGTTACTGGTTCCATGCTAAACAGCTCACACTGCAATAAACATAGGCATCATTATTTACTAAGACAACATGGCCAACGAGTGATATTATATAATATATATTTTCAGAGTTAAAAACAGGGAGCATACCTCCTCTTGCAGTCCAGCAGCCGTTCAAGAGAGTTTCTGTTGAAAAAGACAGTCTCCAAAATACCTGAGGTTTTTATGCCATCCTAAACCTTTCTTTCAAACAGACTTCAAAATAGTAGCTATCAGGTTGATTTGATTGCTACAACTCTGAAATAATAGATACTTAAGGACTTTAGGCCCCCTCCCTAACATTCCCTTTTGTGATCTAGGGTGGGGGAATTAAGCTGTCTGCACACCTGAGCTGCTTTTGGCTACATTTTTTTCCTTTTAGTTAAAATACATTTTTCTGTAGGGCCTTCTTACAGTATTAAACAGTAAATCCCCAATCCTTAGTGTAACTGCCCCATTCCCAAGTGGGGACCCTTTGCAGATACCAATACATGTCTTTGGGGCTTGTTTTTTTAAACATGTTTCTTTCATGCTTAAAGTTTGGGGTGGGGGTTTGAAATAAAATGGTTGTATCACAACCATAATAAGCACCCAGAGCTTTTAAATGTTTGATTGTCTTTAGAGCAAATGTTTGTTCTAAAGCATGGTGAAGGTTTGTGAACCCTTGAAACATTTCAGTTTTGAGTTAGACGCTTGTGTGTGGGTTGTGGGTTTTGTTTTGTTTTTTGGTAAATATATTATTTTAAACATTTAATGGCATTGAATTGCTAGAAAGAGTGACCCATAGCATTCAGACAACCCCTGGGGTCATATTTAAACTGTCCAATAGAGTTCTGCCAACTCCTGGGACATTTTAACTGTCTAATAGCGCTCTACCAACTCCAGGGGTTCTATTTAAACTGTCCAATAGCATCTGCGAATTCCTGAGGTTTTATTTCATTTCATATTAATCAGAACTTGCCCACCCACCTCCCTTACTATGGGTGCACACCAATCAAATTTATCCCTATGGCAACATGGGTATGTATTTTTTTTTTTTTTTAATAGAATATCAGGATTGGAAGGGACCTCAGGAGGTCATCTAGTCCAACCCCCTGCTCAAAGCAGGACCAATCCCCAGACAGATTTTTACCCCAGTTCCCTAAATGGCCCCCTCAAGGATTGAACTCACAACCCTGGGTTTAGCAGGCCAATGCTCACACCACTGAGCTATCCCTCATAATTACCTTCGCTATTCAGTGGGGGTGTGGTTAAAACCATTCAGTTCAACAGGATGAGTCAACTCTATTGTACTCCACAACATACATTTCAGCTTTTTGCTGTAAATGGGTCTCTTTTACACAAAGACACAAGAGCTAGGTTCTCACAAACCATTTTTTTTAAATTGAAAAGACATACAGCTCCTTGAAAACAAACCAAGATGTTCCATCAAAACTTTTAGCTCACTTAAGGGCCAGAGACCTTCTAACAGAAACACAGATAGTCACAAAGTCCTTTTCAATAGATTTTTTTAAATTTACAGCTACCAAGTTTTATATTGCCTGTTTGTCCCCTCACCATTCTCTAACTTAATCCTTTTAGATTTCTTACAAATAGTCTTTTTCTTAAGCAGGGCTCTGTCACTTTTTGTGCGGACCAGACGGTCAGTATAACGCTGTAAGCAGGCATCTTCCAGTTTGGGCATTTTCTTTAAAATGTGGCCAGGGTCTCCACTGAATCGCACAACATTTATCAAGGTCACCCCTTGCGCTAACTGTTCTTGGGTTAGGCACAGACATTGCATAGCATAACCTATGGCAATAATAGTGTTCAATAAGCTTTCCAAACACAGCTCAGCACACAGGCCCCGGAGCTTGCAGTTTACATTCATTGAAGTCCAAGTCACACGGTCATGGTGCCATTGGGCTGGCACATCTATGACACAGCCCTCACAATCTTCAAAAAGCTTTTCCCTAAGACAGTGATTAAGAATGGCATAAACAGCAACGCGTACAATAGTTCGCATAACTTTTTTACGCTCACGACATGGCACTGGTTCAGTGAGTTCTATCCCAAGCCTCCTCCTAAACTCCTCATAGCCATCATCCTCGGAGTTCATCTTCGCTGCTTGATGCAATGCTGACCAGGGCCTCTGGTCCTCTAGAAAGGCATCGTCGAGCTGTCGAGAGATTTTCGGACAAGAAACAAGTGTAAGTTCCCACTGCTTGTTTTTAGATTTACACGACCCCAGGTTCCTAACCCCATTACACCCCATCATCGACCGTCACTTCTTAATGATTCATTTACCTGAGCAACATCTTTTCCATTCACCTTGTCCACCGGTGACTCCCCAAAGCCATGATCACCTTCCTCCTCCAGGGTGATGGACGACGAGAGGCCACCATGCTCATCGGGGTGTCTCATGAGTGGTTGGGCTTCGGGTTCGGCTTCTGGCATATCCATCAATGGCTGGGCCAAAGGAATCCCCTCGGCTGCTCCCTCATCCTCTTCGGAACTGTCGCTGCTGTAACGTTTTCTCTACACAAGTCCAAAGGTCCTCAGGGTTAAAACAAAGTCCAAAGTTCTCACGGGGGTGGCAAAGGAGTCCATGTTTCCTCTCAGCCTTTCCACGATTTCTAAAACATGTCTTCTTGGTAAGAGATGGCCTCCTCTGCCCAGCGCTGGGACTTATGGGGTGATGGTGCTGCATTCTAATTGGCAGAGGGCATTGGGAGGAGTTCTTAGAGGGGTCACACGACCCTCTTCTGGGTGGTTCACCCCGTCCCAGAACCTGCCCTATTTTGGTCAAATCTCCTTTTGGAGCACTCCTCTGCAGCCGAAACTCATCGCGATTGATAGAGGGTTGTGGGAGGAGTTCTTAGAAGGGTCACACGAACCACTTCCGGACTGGTCACCCCACCCCAGAATTCCCCCCAATTGGTCAAATCTCCTCTCGGGGTGGTCCCCAGTGGCTGAAACCCCTCCTGATTGGTAGAGGGCAGTGGTAGGAGTTCTTAGAGGGGTCACACAAACCTCGGAACTCCCCCTGATTGGTCAATTCTTCTCTTGGGGCATTCCTATCAAGGCCAAAACCCATCCTGATTGGTAGAGGACAGTGGGAGGAGTTCTTAGAGGGGTCACATGACACACCTTGCTTCTGGTCATGTGTCCGCCTTGACCCCGAAAGTAATACCCTCATGGGGTGGGACTTCCAATGACCGGTGGGCAGGGCTTATTGGGTCAAGGTGTGGGGTTAATGTTTGATTGACAGTAGGGCCCTTCGCTCCCGCTACCCAAAATTGGAAGAAGAGAGAGGCAACTATTATACTGGGCAGTATTAGCCGTTGTACTACTGCTCAGATGCTGTAAGTGAGAGAAGGATGAGGCCCTGTAAAGTAGCCTGGGTTGATTTTTATTACTCAAAGCGTTTTTATTACACATCAGGACATCTAGTCATTCTGATGGCCGTGCAGCCTCTGGACAAGCTCAGTGATAAGCATGTACATTATACTGCTTGCTCAGGGGTCATTACTATAGTAACAGCCAAGTACTGGCCCAGATCCTCAAATACACCTGAGCTCTAGACTCTGGGTTGTTCTAAATTATGCTGTCTTGAAACAGCCATTGCTGCACTGGAGATTGCTGTAGCACAACGCACACTGTGTGTGCCATCTTCTGTTTCCAGCTCACACCCCATATACTTGGGTGGGAAGCTAGGAGTTGGTGACATACAGCCAGCTACACTGGCAGTACACTATATATGCTAGTTCTCTGTGTTAGGGATTTGCACATGCTGGGGAAATCCTAGCTGCCTCTTAGGGCAGCTTTATGGCTACTTTGTCCTGCTCCACTGCAACATAGGGCAGCAAAAAGGTGACTTTACCACTAATCCCACCCCTATTTATGCACCTACATGTGGTTGTTAGGAGTCAAAGTTTAGGTATCCAGGTTTGGAAAATTCACTCACCTGGCATAAAGTTGTCTGATGTCAACCAAAGGACAAATATGCCTATAAACATCAGTCCCCTTGTTTTTCAAATATCTATTTTAAACACCACAATGCTGATAGAGATTTAATCAGCATGGCTGCAAGTGGCTATAATGAGTATTTAGGCATCTAACTGCAGATTTTAGTGCTTAACTTTAGTCCTCCAAGGCCTTTGTATTTGTATTGCCCAATCCTATGAGTTGCTGAGTGTTCTCAAACTCCCACTGATGTTATTGGGAGATAAGGATGCTCTGCCCTTCAGAGAAGGCGCTCAGCAGATAGAACTCATCCTCCAAAGTTAGCTACTATGATCCTCCACCTCATAGAAAAAGGTCACTGAATGATCAGGCTTCTAGTCTTCATCACCACCTCATTCTCCAGTTTACTGTCCCCCTGGGTTCAGGGCCTGTGGGAATTCACCAGGCAGCACTTAGCAGAGGAGGGCGAAAGGCAGAGGGAGTCTGGGATGTTATTGCTTATAGCTCTCAATGGGGAGACAATGTTCCTGTAACAGTTGAATATTGGAAGGAAATCAATAGAGACCCCTGCTGAATAGACCCATTCCGCTCATTCAAAAGCGACTATATTAAGTAATATGGGTTCCCCTAATCTTGTAGTGTTTTATGTGTTGGTGTTTGCTTTCTATACCGTATCCAGCAGCTTACTCCCGGTCCATGTTATCAGATTGTTATTCCCTAGTATTCTCCACTCTGTTTATGTGTATTAAGGGGAACTGGACAAATACTCATGACTCTTCACATTTCTTTTTCAGGTGCTGGCCAAGTATCTCACAAAGAAGGTCATATGTAAATAACCCAGCCCCAGATTTTGGATTTACTGTGCACACATTTCCTACTAAACTGTTTGAAGTATCTGTTTCAATTGCTCAGAGGCCTGATTTCTTCTTTCAGAGAAATTGGGGCTTCCTGCATGTTCACTGTAACCATGATGTGGGGGCTTCCTCCCTTACCCTTTCTCTGCAGAGATGGAAGAAGACCTCAGTACAGTGCCTCTCTGGGGTTTCTAACCACTCTTCCAGGATCTCCACTGTGACGAAATGGGGGATTTTCTTATATTTTTGAGGTTTTCCAATGATTTGCATGCAGAGGGAGTGGGACTCAGTGCCCCTGGGTGTTACTGGTTTAACGAGGTGAGGGGAGAGGGAGTTTGTTGTTACAGAGGACCAGAGAGGGAACTTGGGACCCCAGCCGATGGCCTGGAGGCCATCGGCTGGGGTCCCAAGCGACCACTGACCTGATGACCCAGAGACCCAGCTCAGGAGTCACAGCCGGTTCTAGCCAGCAGGGCCGGCTCCAGGCACCAGCCCACCAAGCTTGTGCTTGGGGCGGCACCTGGAGGGGGGCGGTGCGGTGCTCCGGCTCCGGCCGCCGGGGAGAACGGGGCCGCAGCGGGCTCGCTGCCCTCCCCTCGGGGCCCCGGCCGGGCTCTCCGCCCTCCCCCCGGCGCTCTGGCCACCGGGGAGAGCGGGGCCGCGGCGGGCTCTCCGCCCTCCCCCCGGTGCTCTGGCCGCCGGTGAGAGCGGAGCCCCCGCCGTGCTCTCCGCCCTCCTCCCGGCGCTCTGGCCGCCGGGGAGAGCGGAGCCCCCGCCGGGCTCGCCGCCCTCCTCCCGGGGCTCTGCTGCCAGCGGAGCCGCGGTGGGCTCGCCGCCCTGCTCCCGGTGCTCCGGCCGGTCGGGGAGAGCGGCCCACGGCCGGGTTCCTGGGGGGGGGGCGGCGGGAGGCTTTTTTGCCTGGGGCGGCAAAAAAGCCAGAGCCGGCCCTGCTAGCCAGTGGGAGGACAATGGGCTGCGAAGAGAGGACCCCATGACCCAACCAGCCGGTTCCAGCCAGATGAGGGCAGAGAGAAAGGAGGCCCAGATGACCCTGTTTACCTGGAAAGAAGACAATGGACAAAGGGGGGCTTGGGGCCGGTGATCTCAGATGCAGCTGGGAAGCAGGGGGGGCTCTGGGCTGGAGAGGAGGGGCAGGCAGAGCCCACCCAGATGCAAGGAGACTGGGATGTACTGGGCTGAGGGAGGTCAGGCCTGAGGCCCTGAGTGTTTCCTGTGTTGTGTTCAATGCTCAATAAACCTTCCTGTTTTACTTTGGCTGAGAGTCACTCCGGTCTAGAGAACAGGGTTGCATCGTCCCCTTCAGGGGGAGGGAGGCCCCGGGGGGTCAAGAGCGAGTGGACTCCCTGAGGGGGCCCATGGCGAGAGACAGACGTGTTAAGGCTCAGAGAGGTGTGGCTCCAGGAGGTGGAGGGGCCTAACCCCGAGAGAGAGTGGATCCCCGAGAAGGGCTGTCTCACTGAAAGGGGTGCCCCCCCTCCCCACGGACCGCACAGGGCCAGGAGTGGGCACGATCTGTGAGTCCGTGACACCCACAAAGCTAGATCTGATCCCTGTAGTTAGTGATCTGGGGTCTGGTTCTTAATCATATTCTCATCTTTGTTTTTCTGGGAATTCGGTGTTGCTGATGAATTCTGGGTTGTAAGTGGAATGGACTGTGTTCTGGTGAGTTATCCTCCCTCCTGTCTAGTCTATTTCTGGGTCAGAAGGCTATCTGTGAACCACGTCTGTTTACTTACAGGCTTAGGATAGGTGCCTGCAATAGTGGGCGAGGGAAGGCATCTCTGCTTTTCTAAGCCAAGTCCCTGTTTGTGTACTGCAAGACTTTATCCGAGAGGAACCATTGGATTCCCTAGCTTCCCCCACTGCACTACAAGGGAACGACTGTCACTGGGTATCTCTGATAGGGTATGTCCTGCTGTGCTCACTGGTCTTGTGACTTCTCCATATCAGGGACCAGCTCATTTTGTTAATAATTCACATTGGACTAGAGCTGGGTGAACGCTGCAGGGTCAGTTCGCTGTGGGGCTCACCAGTTAAACTCCACAGTTCAGAGAATCCTGGAAATGTAGGGCTGGAAGGGTCCTAGAGAGATCATCCCATCCGGCACTATACTTAGACCGTCCCTGACAGCTCTTTGTCTAATGGGTTCTTAAAAACCTCCAATGATGGGGATTCCACAACCTCCCTTTGAGGCCTATTCCAGAGCTTATCTATCTTTATAGTGAGAACGTTTTTCCTAATATCTAACCTAAATCTCCCTTGCTGCAGATTAAGCTGATTCCTACTTCTCCCACTTCCAGTGCACACGGAGAACAGTTGATCAGGGTCCTCTTTGTAACAGTCCTTAACATATTTGAACACGGTTTGAACATATTTGAGGTTTGGCTAAGATAAAGAGGCCCCTGGAGGAGGGAAAGCAGGTTACAGGGGTATGTGTGCAGCTTTCTTGGGGTGCCCAGGCTCTGAGTCACCTTGTTACCCATCTGGCGAGAGGAAGATTTTCTCAGGGAGCTGATATCTAGTCAAGCATAACATCACCGGTCTGTTAGCCATCCTACCAATCTCCACAGGGCTCTGCCAGCCCTTGCTCTGCCTTGCACGGTAACAGTAGTTGCACCGCAGCCCCCAAGCCCCTCTGAAAGTGTCCCCCAGTAGCATCGGGTTACTGTCACAGGACACTCACAGAAATTACCAGGGAACAGAATCCAAACAGCTTGATTGGTACAGCTCAAGATCAGATCGTTTATAACCTCGCAGCAATGAGATATATGTATAGTGGAATAATCCTAAATTTATTATCAAAGATTTAGATTTAAGAGGTACTGAGTCAGGATAATGGAAACAGAACTGGTTACATATAAAATGAAAATCATAACATGCTTCTTAGAGTCTAAATTTTACATTAACAGGCTAAAATCAATTATTACAGCAGTTTTTCACCTAAAGCAATCTCCCAGCATCGTCATTAACCAACATGCCTGGGATCCAACTTTCCTGAGGAAGGAAAAAGGCTTTTTGCATGCTGTTACCAGATGTGCCCGTCACTTTGGGTAGGCTCATTGATTACGGTTACTCTTCTGGGGGAGGGGGGTCTGTAATTCTATCAATGTGCTGCTTATGTCACTTGTGTGTTCATATGGAGCTCTACTCCTTCTTTCTACAAGTCCCCTCCCAATGGAGCTATCCTGCAGGACCTAGGTTCCCCAGGGCTGGGTTCCTCCAGCCCTAGAACTAGAGCGTCCCCTACCACATTGGCTGGGAGAGTGCATGCAATGAGCCAGCCAGCTGAGCCAGTGTCTCCCCCAGGGAGAGCGCCCCCTACCACCTAGGCTGGGAGAGCACATGCAATGAGCGGCGAGTCTGACAGCCCCAGCTGGCATCCACCCTGGACTGGGACGCCCCCATCCCCAGAGCACCCGGGCTGCTCTCAATCCAACATCTGCAGCCAGGAAGGGATTGAAGTGAGGTCAGCCCCGGTGAAAACCTGAGTCCCATGGAGGGGTCAGAGGCAGCTGGTCAGGTCTTGCCTGGCCCCTCTGGAAACAGCACGGATGCTGGCCTGGACAGCGCCCGCCCAGAGCGCTGGGATGCCTGAGTCATTTTTGCTGCAGGAAGGGCATGGACGAGGCTGAGAGTAACAGGGGTGCCCATTACCCTGGCGTGGAAGGGGTTAAACACAGCAGGGAGAGTTGGTCCCAGCTGTGCCCTGGGCTAGGCAGAGAAGCTGGGGTTCCCCAGCCAGGGTCTCCAAGCACCCCCCAGCACAGGCCTCACTCTCCTGTACAAGGCCCGTCCGGCCTCCACTGCCATCCAGTCGATGGCAAAGTCCATCTGGCGCACGAATGGGGACATGCGGGCGGCCACAGTATGGACGACACTCAGCACCACACTGGGCTGTTCCCGCACGATCCTGGGGAGAGAGCGGGCAGCTCGTCAGTGCACAGGTGGCCCCGTTGCTGCCAGTGCGCTGCTGACTGCAGCCGCCCCCTCCCTGAGTCACCCACCTCCTCTGGAACAGAGCCAGCCAAGAAAACATGGCACCAGGACAGATCACAGCCCAGGGCAGGAGAATCCAGGCCCATGCAACAGGTGCACGATTGGAAGACTGGGACATGGGGCCTTTCCCCTCTAGGGGGAGGCAGCTCCAATCCAGCCCAGGGCAGGGGACTGGCTGGTTTATGGGGGTGGGGAATGGGACACGGTGCCTTTCTCCTCTAGGGGGCACTGGTCCCAATCTGACCCAGGCCACCAGCCTAGATGGAAGTGGGGTGGGAGGTGGGCAGACCCTGCCCACAGGATGTGGAGGGGAAGGGGGACACCAACTCGTAGAAGTCCGACGTGGAGATCTTGAGGAAGGTGCAGTCACGCTTGGCCTTGATGGTGAAGATGAGGGGCTCCCCGGTCAGCACAGCCAGCTGGCCCACCATCTCTCCAGGCTGCGGCAGAAAGAGGCACACATCCTCCGCCTTGTCAATCATGCGCTGGTAGACGTGTAGGCAGCCCCACAGCACGAAGTGAAGGCTGACGTCCTGTTGGGGGATGAGGGCAGAGGATAGAGAGGAACGTCAGCCCCAGCACCAGGGTGAGGGGCAGGCCTGCCCCCAAGGTGCGCACCCACAGATAGGCGGCCAGGAGACCTGGGGGACAGCCTACAGCTCCGGCTGAGCCTGAACTCTCTGGAGCACCCCACTAACCTTGGCAGAGCCACAGCCCAGCATAAATTCCCCCAGCTCCATGGAAACCAACCCCTCCCCATTCCAGCTGTGCAGGGGTTTAATGTTTCCTAGGCCTGAGGCCCAGCATCCGGGAAGGAGGAAACGGGGTGGGGGGGGATGCCATCCCACCTGCCCAAAAGGCATGTAGCCCGGGGAGGGGGGGGGAGCACACAGGGAACCTCTGGCGAGGGCGCTGCCAAGCTTCCCTCCCCACCCCCCTGCCCCAACTCACCTACACCTCTGCCTCCGCCTCCTCCCTTGAGTGCGCCAGGTCCCTGCTCCTCCACCTACCTCCCAGCACTTGCCGCTGCAAAACAGCTGTTTCACGGCGTAACAAGCTGCAGGAGGAAGGGGGAGGAGCGGGAACACGGCGCGCTCAGGGAAGGAGGCGGGGGTTGGCAGGGGATTTGGGGAAGGGGTTGGAATAGGGGCAGGGAGGGGCGGAGTTGGGGTGGGGACTTTGGGGAAGGGGTTCGAATGGGGGCAGGGCAGGGGGGGAGTCAGGGCAGGGTCGGGGGGAGAGGTGGGCAGCACCCACCCAGCACCAACAGACGTCAGCACCTATGGCCACAGTGCCATTGACCTCCGCAAGGAGGGACTCAGCGTGAGAGGCTGAGGAAGCAGCAAGGCCCTGTGACGCTGGCAGACCAGGTGCCAGCTCATGCCAAGGCCCCCAGGCCTCACTGAGCACTGACAAACGCAGAGCCGGGAACCAGGCTGGCTCACCAGTGTGTTCGCACTGTTAGAATAGATGTGAAGTTGATGAGAATGTGTTTGGTGTTTAGAAATACTGAAATGCTTGTAGGATGCTAATCTCACTTATCACATCACTGGAGCCTATGGTGTAGTTACATCAAGCGTTTGCATTGTAAACCTCTTATTGTGTAACTCAACTTCCTTGATTCCACGCCCCCCCGCCCCCGGACACACCCATGAAGGGGAGCCAAGCACCGACCGACACTTGCCCCATCAGTTTGAGCTCTGGGGGAAGGAAATAAGGCCTGACCAGAAAGATTTGTATCACTGCAGGCGTTGGCATTCAGGGAAGGCAAGATTTCTAAGCATAAGCAAGGGATCCACAAGCAGCTTAGCTTGGGTTAGCCCTGAAGGTCGTATTGGTGACCCCTTTCACACAGCAAGCCTATCAGTGCAATCCCCGCTTATAAATTAACCTGGTCCCATCCTGGGAGAGTTCCACTTACCTGAGATATCAACTGGCATGGAGATGCAGCGGCTCAGCAGTGGCACTGCAGAGGGCTCTAGGGACCCCAGCTTGAGCTAATCAGCTGTGAGGGTGACACACACATCCCGTTACACGGGCACAGTGAGCACACGGAGTCCAGAGCCTCCCCGGCCCTGGGTCGGACCCTGTAGCTAGGCCACCTCCAGGGGCAGGATTGGTGATGAGAGCCACTCCACAGCTGTCGTGGCATATGGAAGGTGTGGACCAGTTCCGTGCAAGGGGAGTGCCCGGGCCTCCACCCCGCTCCCTGCAGCACAGCACCCCGTACTGAGCCCTTCTGCACCCTTGACTTCTTTCACCCCTGTCCGGTCCATGCCCAGCTCAGTTGCTCTGAGGGGGAGCACAGCTGCTGCGTTCCCCTCCCTGAGCCAGGGCAACCCTTACCCAGGTCCTTGGCACTGGCATCTGGCTGCCTCCAGAGCTCTCCTTGTGGTGGTCGATGGAGGAGACGCTGATGACGCGCTTGCTGTGTCTGACAGGGCTGGTGCGCGAGGCATGGCTGGGCTGGGGGAAGAGCCGCAGTGGCTGCATCTCCTCCATGACACAGCTGGCATCAGCACCAGGCCAGGCTGGGCAGTGCCAGCCTGGGGACCAGCCACACCCACCACTCAAGGCCAATAGGGGCCATTCAGAGCATCTTGTCTGACCTTCCCCATCACGCAGGGGGCAACACCTCCCCCAGCGAGTCCTGCCCCCACCCCAGAGCAGAGCTGAGGCAGAGGGACGGGGACGGGCACAGGGACGGGGACGGGCACAGGGACGGCTTGGCTCCCCTCACTTGGCTGATGGCCCAGGAGGGAACATGCTCCACGCCAGCAGCCGCATGGCTTGTGTGAGGGAGACCCGTGTCCACGGAGCTGCGTAATGTGGGAGGGGTGTAGCGGCACAAACAGCTCTCGCTCCCACTTTGCTACCTTGGGTGTACTGAGCAGGCTCACTCCAACTGAGCATGCCCAGTAACCTTCGCTGTAGCCACTGCCCTCTCTCTGCCCTTACTTCTGCTTACGATTTGCTGCCTCCTCTTTGGGGGGGTTAACAGGATTAAGGGGGCAAATCGCAGCGGGGGGGGGCTGTCAGGGTCTGAGCAGGGGGCAGAATTTTACTGGCCTGGGGGGTTCAAGCTACTGTAGCTAGCGGCAGAAGAGGGGCTGAAGGGGAAAAATCGGGGGTGGGGGGTGAGAGCCGGGGTTAAGCGGGGGTGGGGGGCAGACACTGCCAGACCCCGTGCGGGGACAAAACCCCCGTTTAGGGGAGGGGGGGGGACAGTGACCCCGTGGGATGAGCCACCCGCTGTGCTCGCTAATCTGGGGGGGGGGGGGAGGGGCTGTTTTTGTTCTTCTCACAGGGACGCTGCATGTCAGCCTCGGAGCAGGGGGCGGGTTCCTGGGACTGGGGTCTTAAAGGCACAGGCCTCCAATTCCTAGCCTGTCAAAGCTTAATCACCGCAGCTCCTCTATACAAGTGTTGCAGGGCCAGGGCCGCCCAGAGGGGGGGGCCAAGTGGGGCAATTTTCCGCAGGGGCCCCCAAGAATATGTCGGAGGCTGCCCCCACCTCCGTCTTCCCCCGGTGCCTCAGCGTGCCGCGTCCGGGAGCGGCCCTGGCGCACTGCAGCGCCGTGGCTCCAACACTGTCCGGGGCCGCTCCTGGTCGCAGCACGCTGAGGCTCCAGGAGAGGGGGTAAGCGGCATGGTAAGGGGCCGGGCACCCCCCCCCCCGACCTCATCCTAACCATCACCATCACCCAGCAACAGCCCATTATATAATTGCAAATGTATACATACCATTAAAGCATTTAATGTTTTTAAATAATGTATTTAGTGTATTTTCAAATTATTACAAATTAATTTTTGAATGTATGTCACTGGTTATTTTTTACATTTCCAAATACACGTTACTATAGTATTGCAACTTTTTTTATGGAAGGGGCCCCCAAAATTGCTTTGCCCCAGGCCCCCTGAATCCTCTGGGCGGCCCCGTACACGGCTATGTTACTGCTCCAGCCAGGAGACTGAATGCGGTGAAATATTGTACAGACACTCCCTCCTTCCAACTCTGCCTCTCACATTTTGAATATGTAAAAGTGTCTTCTATCAGTTTCTATGCCTATCTGAAATCACTGCAGCTCATTTCTCTTATATAACGTGCTGAGTTGCTAACTCCCTCCCAGAGCCCACATGTCTGCACCCCCTCCTGTACCCCAATCCCATGCCCCAGGTCAGAGCCTGCACCCCTCACTCAAACTCCCCATAGCCTGCAACCCTCCTGCACCCCAACTCCATCCCAGAGCCTGCACCCCAAAAAGGGCTGGATTAACTTTTTGTGGGCCTGGTGCTAAACATATTTGTGGTCCCCAAGGGGGGAAATGGGGACATGGGGAAGGGGGGGCAGAGTCCTCAGAGCGACAGGCTGGCCGGGGGCAATGGGAGATGGGTCATGGCACGGCAGGGACAACCCTGCTCCACCCAGCCCAGTACAATGGCACTGTTTACAAACCGGGAGCTGCCAGACGCACACTGGCCAGCCCGGCCCTGCGCTCCCATCATGCTTCTTCCCCTTCGGGGCGGGCCCATGACCCCAAGGTGATACCAGAGTGGCCCCTTTGGTCCATCTGCTTCCTCCTGGCTAATGTGACAAATTGATCTATTGTACGATTGAGGTGCGCTGTTTCACGTATTTGTGTGTGAGTCCGTGAAAAGGGAGGTAAGCTTTGGGGGTACGGAGCATGCCCCTGAGCCCAAGGTGAGACCAGAGTGGCCCCTTTCATCGATCTGCTTCCTCCTGGCTAGCATGCCCCTGAGCCCAAGGTCATACCAGAGTGGCCCCTTTCATTTTTTCCACTGGCTTCTTCCTTCCTTATTTCCAATGACTTGGCTGCTCATGCACCTGTCACTGGTCCATGGGGTTGCGAATCAGGAGAGATGGGGTTTGTGGTCAAAAACACTCATGGTCTGCTTCCTCCTGGCTAATGTGCCAAATTGATCTATTGGACAATTGAGGCGCGCTGTTTCACGTTTTTGTGTGTGAATACGTGAAAAGACCCCCACAAACCCCCATGCCCAGTGCCCTCCCACAAACCACTCCGAACCCCCCCCAGATCCTCTCACTGCCCAGTGCCCCCTAGCTGTAGACCCCCCACAGCCCTCCCACAACTGCACAGTGCCCTGCCCCTCCCCGCCCAGAGCCCCCCCACAAATTCCCTCACTGCCCAGTGCCCCCCACCGCCCCACTGCCACAACTGCACAGTGCCCCACCCAGACCCCTGCACACTTCCCAGCGCCCCAACACACACAGATCTCCCCACCCCCCACTGCACAGCACCCCCCCAGACCCACTAGAGACCTACTCTCCCACACCCTAACCCCCAGCCACAATAGCCGACCCTGATGGGAGATGACTGTGTCTGCCAGGCTCAGCCGGCAGCGCAGCCAGAGCTTGTCCTGGGGCAACTTGCACACTACTATTTTGAATTAGTGATAATTCACAGAGAGAGAAAGAAGAAAGCTGAATTTAGAGAATAATTATTATTGATTCTTGGTTATTCACCAGCCACTTTGCTCCAGTCCATAGCACAAAGCACCATAAACCCAGTAGAATCTGGCCAAGAGAATATTCACCTCAAATTGTCATCTGCTACACTCCCCCCTCCCCCATTCCCAGTCACCGTCTTTTCCTTGCCACACAGTGCATGGTCAAATGCATCATCTTGAAGAAGTTCACGAATCTGAGGACCAACAAAGACACCTTCCTTTATCTTAGCTTCACTTAACCTTGGAAATTTTCCACAGAGATACTTGAAAGCTGCTTGTGTTTTGTCAATGGCCTTGACAAAGTTCTTCATCAGACCCAGCTTGATGTGTAAGGGTGGTAACAAAATCTTCCTTGATTCAACAAGTGGTGGATGCTGAACACTTTTCCTCCCAGGCTCCAATGACAATGACTGTCGGAGTGGCCAATCTTTCTTGATGTAGTGGGAATCTCTTGCACGACTATCCCATTTGCAGAGAAAACAGCAGTACTTTGTGTATCCAGTCTGCAGACCAAGCAAGAGAGCAACAACCTTCAAATCGCCACAAAGCTGCCACTGATGTTGGTCATAGTTTATGCACCTCAAAAGTTGTTTCATGTTGTCATAGGTTTCCTTCATATGGACTGCATGACCAACTGGAATTGATGGCAAAACATTGCCATTATGCAGTAAAACAGCTTTAAGACTTGTCTTCGATGAATCAATGAACAGTCTCCACTCATCTGGATCGTGAACGATGTTGAGGGCTGCCATCACACCATCGATGTTGTTGCAGGCTACAAGATCACCTTCCATGAAGAAGAATGGGACAAGATCCTTTTGACGGTCACGGAACATGGAAACCCTAACATCACCTGCCAGGAGATTCCACTGCTGTAGTCTGGAGCCCAACAGCTCTGCCTTACTCTTGGGTAGTTCCAAATCCCTGACAAGGTCATTCAGTTCACCTTGTGTTATGAGGTGTGGTTCAGAGGAGGAGGATGGGAGAAAATGTGGGTCCTGTGACATTGATGGTTCAGGACCAGAAGTTTCATCCTCTTCCTCTTCCTCGTCTGACTCAAGTGAGAATGATTCTGGTGCATCAGGAACCGGCAGTCCTTCTCCGTGGGGTACTGGGCGTATAGCTGATGGAATGTTTGGATAATGCACAGTCCACTTTTTCTTCTTTGACACACCTTTCCCAACTGGAGGCACCATGCAGAAGTAACAATTGCTGGTATGAGCTGTTGGCTCGCTCCAAATCATTGGCACTGCAAAAGGCATAGATTTCCTTTTCCTGTTCAACCACTGGCGAAGATTTGTTGCACAAGTGTTGCAGCATATGTGTGGGGCCCACCTCTTGTCCTGATCTCCAATTTTGCAGCCAGAATAAAGGTGATAGGCTTTCTTAACCATAGTGGTTATACTGAGCTTTTGTGATGCAAAAGTCA
>NW_020697527.1:2287-7064 GCF_002925995.2 Terrapene triunguis | reverse complement strand
TAAGTGGAGCACTTTGCATTTGTCTTTGTTAAACTTCATCCTGTTTACCTCAGACCATTTCTCCAATTTGTCCAGATCATTTTGAATTATGACCCTATCCTCCAAAGCAGTTGCATTCCCTCTCAGTTTGGTATCATCTGCAAATTTAATAAGCATACTTTCTATGCCAATATCTAAGTCATTGATGAAGATATTGAACAGAGCCGGTCCCAAAACAGACCCCTACGGAACCCCACTTGTTATACCTTTCCAGCAGGATTGGGAACCATTAATAACTACTCTCTGAGTACGGTTATCTAGCCAGTTATGCACCCACCTTATAGTAACCCCATCTAAGTTGTATTTGCCTAGTTTATTGATAAGAATATCATGCGAGACCCTATCAAATGCCTTACTGAAGTCTAGGTATACCACATCCACCGCTTCTCCCTTATCCACAAGACTCGTTATCCTATCAAAGAAAGCTATCAGATTGGTTTGACATGATTTGTTCTTTACAAATCCATGCTGGCTGTTCCCTATCACCTTACCACCTTCCAAGTGTTTGCAGATGATTTCCTTGATTACTTGCTCCATTATCTTCCCTGGCACAGAAGTTAAACTAACTGGTCTGTAGTTTTCTGGCTTGTTTTTATTTCCCTTTTTATAGATGGGCACTATATTTGCCCTTTTCCAGTCCTCTGGAATCTCTCCTGTCTCCCATGATTTTCCAAAGATAATAGCTAGAGGCTCAGATACCTCCTCTATTAGCTCCTTGAGTATTCTAGGATGCATTTCATCAGGCCCTGGTGACGTGCAGGCATCTAACTTTTCGAAGTGATTTTTAACTTGTTCTTTTTTTAGTTTATCTTCTAAACCTACCCCCTTCCCATTAGCATTCACTATGTTAGTCATTCCTTCAGACTTCTCGGTGAAGACCAAAACAAAGAAGTCATTAAGCATCTCTGTCATTTCCAAGTTTCCTGTTACTGTGTTTCTCCCTCCTCACTGAGCAGTGGGCCTACCCTGTCCTTGGTCTTCCTCTTGCTTCTAATATATTGTGGAAGCAGAGAAAGAACGGACAGGAAGGGGATTGCAATGCATGACAGTTTGTTAGCAAGAGTTAGGCTAACTGTAACCCTAATAACGCGAGATTTGTAGAAGCGAGGATTGTGTCAGGCGAGTGGGAAAGAACTGTGTGAGAATTTGTTGCGACCTTGTGTAGATAATGTGTAGATAATATTGTATGTAGACTAGAGTCTAAACAAGTGAGGAAAATAAGATATCAAGATGACCTATGTATAAACAAAATGCAGCTGTTGCTCATTATTGTCTGTAACAAAAGGTATAAATGCTTGCTGTAATTGTTTACCTGGGAGAGACCTGCCTAGGAGGGGGAGACCCTGTGTCCTAGTGCACTCTCTCCCTCTATGCAATTGATAGAGAGAGAATAAAGTATCTGACTTTGCTGTACCCAACCAAAGAGTGAGAACTGTGTTTTTCTCCGACAGTATTGATAAAAAGTCTTCTTGTTTCCCTTTATTCCCGTAGCCAGTTTGAGCTCATTTTGTGCCTTTGCCTTTCTAATCTTGCCCCTGCATTCCTGTGTTGTTTGCCTATATTTATCCTTTGTAATCTGTCCTAGTTTCCATTTTTTATATGATTCCTTTTATTTTTTAGATCATGCAAGATCTCGTGGTTAAGCCAAGGAGGTCTTTTGCCACATTTCCTATCTTTCCTACTCAGCGGAATAGCTTGCTTTTGGGCCCTTAAAAGTGTCCCTTTGAAAAACTGCCAACTCTCCTCAGTTGTTTTTCCCCTCAGTTTTGATTCCCATGGGACCTTACCTATCAGCTCTCTGAGCTTACCAAAATCCGCCTTCCTGAAATCCATTGTCTCTATTTTGCTGTACTCCCTTTCTACCCTTCCTTAGAACTGTGAACTCTATGATTTCATGACCCTCCCCCTCTACAACAACCCTCCCCAGCACCTCCCCCAAAATCCCCTACCTGAGCTGGATCCACCACAGCCATTTCCTTTCCCCGGTCCCTAGGAAGATGGGACGGTCTGGAGCAAAACGGGGTCATTATTCTGCAGCCTGTCAGAGCGAGAAGGGAAGTTCGTGAGGTTTCTGAATAAGTGTTAGTCCATTTCACACCCCGATTCCCCCAGGCTCTGTCCTTGCAGACAGACACTCTAGACTCTGCCATGCTGGGAGACGCCTCAGTGACGCTATTACAGCACAGACCCGACCTCTCCCCCAGGACTAAACCCACCAGACGCTATTACACTCTCCCAGGAACAGAGTCTCTGAGCCAAACGCCAGAAAAGAGCAGAATCAAAGGAGCCGCTTTGGGGGATCCCCCGACACTGTCCCCAGAACAGCCCATTCCCTCAGCAGCGCAGGGACCAGGCAGAGGCAGGAACTGGCTTTTCCTCTCTCTGCCCCTCCCCTCTCCCAGGAAAGTCACTGCCCCGGGGGGCTGCAGGGAATGGAGCTGGGCAAGGCTGGGTGCCTGGAACCTCCCTCCCCACTGATTGCTCCAGCTGCCCCGTCCAGTCTCTCCCCTCTCCCTCCTGCACGAAGAGCCGGTCACTGTCCTGCATTCCCGTGGGCGTTTCCTCGCCAATAGCAACAGCCACTGCTAACGGGGTGAGCCTGGGTGTGTTGGGCAGCAGCTCTGAGATGCCCAGAAACTCTGGGGCAGGGATGGGGCGAGCAGGAGCCATTTCTACAGAGTCACTTTCCAGCCAGGCCCCAGCACTTACCCCAGATCTCTCGTATCACCTGCAGTCTCTGGCTCAGGAGCTGATGCCAGCAGAGCCCAGGGGGGTGGGGGGAGGGTGTAAACTATTTCCCTGAATCAAGTCTCCTTCGGCAGCTCAGTCACCATTTCAGCTAGAGCAGAGCTGCGGTACCTGGGCACTGGGCCACCCGGGGCCTTTAACACCACAGCCCTGGGGAGGGGGTGCTGAGATGGACCATCCAGTGAGGAACACAAGTCCTTCTACCCTCCACCACACCCTAGTTTGGAACTGCTGCTGACGACTCCCCCCATCCGTGGTAACTTTTATCCCCTCTGCCTCCCTGTATCTGGGGGTTTTCCCTTCTGCACCTACCTGGCAGGGCAGGCTGCCCCCTACCCCAGTCTGAACCCCTGAGCTTGTCCCAGTTTTATCCCTCTGCCCATCCCTCCCCTCCGATTTCTCCCCTTCAGGGGGATATTCCCTGCCTTTGATTGCAGGGAGTAGATTCTGATGGCGCGTGAGGGCAGCAACTTGCAGATGTTACTGAGCATGTGAGAAGAACATTAGAAGATAAGGACGGCCAGACTGGGTCAGACCAAAGGTCCATCTAGCCCAGTGTCCTGTCTGCCAACAGTGGCCAGTGCCAGGTGCCCCAGAGGGAATGAACAGACAGGAATCATCCAGTGACCCATCCCCTGTTGCCCAATTCCCAGCTTCTGACAGACAGAGGCTAGGGACACATCCCTGCCTATCCCGGCTAACAGCCATTGATGGACCTGGCCTCCATGAACCCATCTAGTTCCCCTTTGATCACAGGACCCTGCTCAGGATCAGTGAAGTTGCAAGTTCTAATAGGAAACAGCTTCTGATACAAGGGCAGCTCCTCTTCCTCCTCTCCTCCCATGGGGATGAGCAGCCCGCCCCCAACTGCCACTCTGCCCCAGCCTCCTTCAACCCATTGCGCCCTTCAGCCTCCCCGCAAATGTCCCCTTCCCCCCATCGTCCCCTTCAACCTCCCCCAACTGTTCCCTTCCCCCCACAGCACCTGGTCACCTTCAGCCCTCCGTTGCCCTCTTCAGCCTCCGGCAACTTTCCCCCACTGCCCTGGCTCCACCACTCTCAGGTTCCCTTCCCCACAACCATCTGCTTCCTTACTATGGGTAAGAGGGGCAGAAAATGCTTTTGAAAAAACCTTTCGCAAAGTAAAAATAAAACAAACCAAACAACCCCCTCCCTTGCTTTGTGCTGGGTGCCCAGCTGTGGGCTTGTGTGTGTGTGTGTGTGGTGGTGGGGGGGTGTTGTTCTGAGCACACTCTGTTCAGGGAAGGGGTGGAGTTGGCCAAAGGGGCAGGTTGAATCTTTAGCAGAGAATTCCTTTCTCTATTCTGTTAGCTAAGCGTTGCTGTTAAATGTCAGCCAACGAATGCAGCATTTGAAGCAATCTGACTCTAAATCCCCTGCCCTCTCGGTTGCTGCAGTTCTCACACCCTCTGCTCTTGTGATGTCACCACATGACATGGTGTCTTATTCCCATAGCGTCAAATATATTAGACAGGACCAAAGTTTATAAGGTAAAAACTGAAGCATAACTCCTTCCCTTCCCCCTTTTGACTTAGGAAAAATAAATCCTGTCCCCTCCCCCAGCCCCAGCCCAGCCCAGCCCCACCACAGCTGCTGCGGCCAGGAGACAGGTGCTCTCTCACCTGGCCCTGAGCTGCTGTGGTGAGAGAGGGCTGGGGGGAGTCCTCTCTCCCTCGGGCAACCAGCTTCCCAAACCCCTCATTCCAAGCCCCAGCCCAGAGCCTGCACCTCCAGCCGGAGCCCTCACCCCCCTGCACCCCAACCCTCTGCCCTAGCCCTGAGCCACTCATTCCCAGCCTCACACCAGAGCCCGCACCCCCATCTGGAGCCCTCACACCCCTGCACCTCAACCCTCTGCCCTAGCCCTAAGCCCCTCATTCCCATCCCCACCCCAGAGCCCGCACCCCCAGCCGGAGCCCTCTCCCCCTGCACCCCAACCCTCTGCCCTAGCCCTGAGCCCCTCATTCCC
>NW_020697527.1:1495-2187 GCF_002925995.2 Terrapene triunguis | reverse complement strand
CCAGCCCCACCCCAGAGCCCGCACCCCAAACCTCTGCCCCACTTCAGCCCCCTCCCACACTCCGAACCCTTCAGCCTCACCCCTGCCACACACCGTCCATGTGCAGAAGGAATTTTGTAATGTGCACCAATATACAGGTGATGTGTCACATAACAAAATTGCACATATTGGTGCACATCACAAAATTCATTCCGCACACGGACATAAAAAATTTGAGGAAACACTGCTCCTGATGTTCAACCTATCTGTGACATCTTGAATTTCATACAGTGACTGATCAGAATAAAGTGCTCTCAAGTGAGCTACAGACCAACAGTGGTTCATAGTAATTATTCAGCAAGTATTTTAGAAGACCTCGACCACTAGAGGAAATCATGACCTGCTAAGAGACAATTAATGGAGAGAAGCAGCAAGATTAATCCCATACATTGGATTGGTTGTGACTTATTTGCCTGATTTGAAAAGAGACCAAAAGGACCCGAGTCTCCTCGCTGGCGATAGCCCCCTGCTCGGCCAATCAGCACTGAGACTCTGAGGGGCGGGAGGCTGAGAGGTCTCACCAGATGTCTCAAAGGACGGCCCAGGTCACCATCAGAGGGGATCACTCTCAGATCCAGCCCCACCTCTTTGTGAGGACCTCCCGCAATGAGAGCACCCCCCACCCCATCCACACTCCACACACACCCCTCCTT
>NW_020697527.1:0-1485 GCF_002925995.2 Terrapene triunguis | reverse complement strand
AAATAATCTCATGGAGATAGACTTCAAAACTCTCTACAAATTCTACTATACCCCCATTGGGCTATATACAATAGATGTGTAAATTCCCACCCCGCAATTCCTTTCCAGGAAAGGGGTTTAAATAAACTGTAGCCTACACTGGTCATGGGTCTCGGTGTGATTTCTTTGTTATTGCGTTGCTGGCCCAACTTCTGACTGGATGTTATAAATAGTATAGGAAATTCTTCATTTAAAGTTTACTGGTTATTTTGCCCATGCTAATAAATTCCAGATATTGAAATAGTTGAGAATAAGTCAACATATTTGCAGCTGCAAATCCATCCTTCCAGACCCTCAAACCTTCTCGATGACAATCTTTTGTTCCTTTTCCTGGGTTCTCTGGGAACAGAGGTTTATTGGTTTTCAGCTTGGCCCTATCTGTTCCCAGAGTCCCAACATTCTGTGCACAAAGGAGTGGGGTTAGTAATGAAGCAGTTTTGCAACTAGACCCAGGCAATGACCAAAGAAAATAGAAACTGACCTTTGTGGTTTCAATGTCTGCCCATTGGCAGAGGAGGCGTGAGATCCATGGGGTGAGAACAGGCTAGGAAATGTAGCCAGCGACTGTGCTAGGATGGGAGGAATTACAGATCTGGTGGATGGAGGTTTCCTGTTAGAGAACAAAAGGGGAGAACCTGTGATGTGCTCTGTCCAAGGAAGGTTATGAGAAAGAGGGAACAGGGATCCAGGTGCCTCTCCCCAAGGAAACCTCAGAAAAAGCATCTCCTCTTGGACAGGAGCAGCAACCTTCACACTAGCAGTTACAGCCATCTTTAGGTTCATAAATTCATAGTTTCAAAGGCTCTAAGGTCAGCCTTGATCATCTAGTCTGACCCCCTGCATAACTCAGGCCCTAGAACTTCCCCAGAAGAATTCCTGTTTCACCATGGTCCCATGTGTCTTCACTTTCAGCTGGGGGTAGAGTTCAGGGGTAGAGTGTTTGACTGCAGATCGATTGGTCCTTGGTTCACATCCTAGTGCCCCCTTTGAAGTCTTTGTTAATAAGCAGCAGGTTTCACACAAACAAAAGGAAGTATTTTTCACAAAATGCACAGTTAACCTGTGGAACTCTTTGCCGGAGGACGTTGTGAAAGCCAAGACTATAACAGAGTTCAAAAATGACCTCGATAAATTTATGCAGGAGAGGTCCATTAATGGCTATTAGCCAGGATGCATAGGGATGCTGTCCCTAACCTCTGTTTGCCAGGAGCCGAAAATGAGCGACAGGAATGGATCACTTGATCATTCCCTGTTCATTCCCTCTGGGGCACTGGCTACTGTCGGAAGACAGGATACTGGGCTAGATGGACCTTTGGTTTGACCCAGTCTGGGCGGTCTTGTGTTGCTTATGTTCTTGGTTGTATGAACCAGTGCTGGCTATTAGAGGAGCAGATGGCTTCAAAAGACCAGTCTCTTGGATCTGTGAATCCTGGGCAAACTAATTCC
>NW_020697526.1:0-2607 GCF_002925995.2 Terrapene triunguis | reverse complement strand
CCTGGTTTTTCTTTTTGTTTTGTTTTGTTTTGTTATTTTTTAGTTACCCCATTATAAAACCATTGACTCGTTTAGAGTAATATCAGATTTATACAGTATAAGTGATACTAGAATCAGGCTTTCTGAAATTATTAAATACCTGGAGGGGTTCACATACACTTTGATCACCTTTTTAAAGTATATAATATACTTTTCAGTCAAGCAGATTGGGAGCAGATCACATTTATTATAACTTGTAAGGTTTAAAATTTATAATGCATTGTGTGATTTGCACTTTCGTCTATATAGGGTCAAAATCCTGGTCATGCTGAAGTCAATGGCAAAACTCCCATTGACTTCAGTGAGGCCAGGGTTTCACCCAGACTGAAATAATATTTTTTTGATGAATAAAAAATATCAGCTCATTAGAAACCCTAATGAATCTGTTTGCACAAACCAACCTCCCAGATTCATTTCTCTTTTTTTCAGAAAGTATTATGTAAATCATTCAACAAATAAGCTACCTGCACTTTTCCCTCTGTAAGGCAAAAGAAAAGAGGGGCTGGACTTTGAATAGTGCTGGTTACCTACTTGGGCCACATAAGTCAAATATTTAATTTTCTATATTTTAAAATTCTATTAAAAATGGTCACTTGATGCCTATTGTCTGCCATGAGTGTGCTACCTACTAATCTGGCTATTAAAGTAATTTTTGTTTAAACCTTCTTATGTAAAACTAAAGAGTGTTATTTCAGAGAACCTTCAGTTAGTTACACATCTGAAGCCTGGGATAGAAACAAATAGAATTTAAACTTCCTCTTCAAAAGCAATGCCATGTAAAGGCACTAAATTATATGGAATTACACATTTGGTATTCTTAGAGTGCTAATGAGTTGTAATTCTTAGGTGGCAAACATTTTATTACTCTAAAATAGTAGCTTTACCGCTAATTATACAATAATAGTGATGATTAATTGTATAGAATCTAAGGGCATTTGCCTTGCAAAGTAGTTATAACATTTTATGGAATTTTGGAGGTCAATCAAGGGGGAAATACTATGGGTGAAATTGGGCCCCATTGAAATCAGTGGCAGTTTTGCCGCTGAACTCAGTGGGGCCGAGATTTCACCCTAAATCTACATAAAAATGCCCAGATGCATAGTCTTCTGATACTATTCTTGGACAAAACAAACTCTCTGAGATTGTAAATAAATATCAGTAATTTACAAGAGGAAAATACTTAATTCCATTTTGAAATTAAAAACAAACACCAGTGTCTGAGAGGCTGAAAACGTAAAGTTCAGGTTTCCAAAAAAGTATGGAGATGAAAAGTGAAGGTGTCCCAATTGGCTAAAAAGCCTTCCTTTAAAACTATTTGTAGCTGATTTAATAATTGTCATTTATTTTTACCTAAGGTTTTCACGATGCTGAGAGGCATAAAACATACAGACATCTATACCTATCCTTTACTACTTTTTATATTAAATATTACTGGGGGTTGCCTAATTTCACCCTCTATAGTATATGATAAACATTACAGATAATTAATACCGCTGTCCACATAAGGATCATAACTGTCTTTTTTTCCTTTATTATTCACTTTTTGTAACTGACCTTGGGATACAAATGTATGCACCTTTGATGTACACCTCTACCCCGATATAACGCTGTCCTCGGAAGCCAAAAAATCTTACCAAGTTATAGGTGAAACCGCGTTATATCGAACTTGCTTTGATCCGCCGGAGTGCGCAGCCCCGCCCCCCTGGAGCGCTGCTTTACCGCATTATATCCAAATTTGTGTTATATCGGGTCGCATTATATTGGGGTAGAGGTGTATTTATTGATTCTGTAAATGTTTGTAAATATATTTGCCTTAAAGCAGCAATGCCAGAATAGACTGTGTTGAAAGACAGACATACATGCCATTCTGTAATGGGGGCATATATTTGCTGAGTGCCATTTCTCTAAGACTGGATAATAGGCATCATCCTCTGTTGCAGGTCGTATTGATCAGCTTTTACTGATAAAGGAAATGCCCATTGCAAGGGGGAGAGAAGAGGCACCTGGGGAATGTAAGATAGTTTTTGGAGGTTATTCATGTAAACTAATTGCAGTTTACTTTCAAACAAATTACTTGGCAACTTTTTTTTTTTTTTTTAAGAGGAAAGAGTAGCAAAACCACATTCCTAAATTACACATGAATGGTCCAACTCTGCATTCCCTGTACACCCAAAACTCCCACTGAATTCAGAAAGAGTTTGGGAGTGCAAGCAATATAGGAATGGGCCCTTAATGGATATAAATTAAATACACAAAATTAAAAAATGCCTTCTTTAATTCTTTAATAAGCTTATTAAAGAATGATTCCTTTGATTCACTAATTGTACATCATTCCATCAACAATCCCATCATGTTCTCGTGCACAAATGAAAAGAAGGCTATAAAGAGAGTCACTTTTAAATCTTTTTGAGCTAGCTCAATAAAATCCATCAAAATCAACCTGGAAACTGTAAATGAAATTAACTCTTCATCTCTAATTTATTTAACAGATGCAGTAGATAATCACAGATCTTTTATTGACAAACATGGCCTAGCTGGTAAACGTGAGATACAGCCTGAAGAGGATAT
>NW_020697525.1:0-2651 GCF_002925995.2 Terrapene triunguis | reverse complement strand
GTCTGACAACAGCTACTCCCCGGCAATCCAGGGGCGATTCACAGCCTCCAAGGACAGCTTCAATTTCTGTTTGCAAATGACCGGCCTGAAAGCCGAGGACCCCGAGGGCTATTACTGTGCGAGAGACACAGCCAGGGGAAACTTGCCATGCTTCACACAAAAACCAGCCTTCCCAAGGTCCATGAATCGCAGTTAGTCTTTAAGGTGCCCCTGGACTCCTGGCTGTTTTTGTGGATACAGACTAACAGGGCTCCCCCTCGGATAGTAATGGGAAGGGGGCAGCAGTTACACTGAGAACAAGGGGAAGATCGCAAAGAGTTTTCATGCCGCTATTCACCACGGTGGAAGCTGGAACAACATTCGCTCTGAGAATTTTCCTCTCCAGTATCTACTGAGAGCAACATTTTAGTGTGTAACATTATTTGAGGGTCTGATGCCCAGATCCACATTCCCACGAAAATCAAGAGGAAACATGTCTGTGACTTTCATGCACAGTGATGAGAGGAAGAAGGTCAAAGTGGGTATGAATTAAAACCCATAAACATGTATGGGAGGAGGAATATAAATGGAATTATCCAGAGGGTATTAATCTGAATATGAAAATGAATGGGGATATGAAGTGGAGTATAAATGGGACTATAAAGGGAAATAGGAACAGTTATATGACTGTGAACTCCTATGGGCTGGGACTGGCAATATGAATGGGTGTATGAATAATAGCGTGAATGGAAATGTAAATCCAAATAGAAATACCAAAAAGAAAACCAATAATGCTCACTAATAATAACTGACCTGCAGTCCTGCCTGTTCCTATTCCCCAGTTCATCCTCTCGCTACTCTGATTCATGTTTTTTTTTTCATTTCCATTCAGTTAAAATTGTCATTAAGGGAGTATTATGCTGAGATGCCCCCTCACACTAAAACTCTCCCCTCCCCGTTACGCCTACCTCCATTACCCTGTTGGTGTCACTAGGCATAACCCTAGGTAACTCGGGTTGGTGGAAGACCACGAGTGTCGATGAAGCCTTCTTGCTCTAGGCCTAAATGCACCAAAGTCCCTCCATGTTTAAACTCTAATCGACCTCAAAAGCCAGATGCAGAAATTGGAATGTGTAACAGTCAGTTATCAGTTGCAACACCACTCATACCGGTCCCAAGCGGTAATAATAAGGCCTGCATGTTTCTGGCTGAAGGGAAAATAACAGTTCAAAGGGAAAGGAACAAGATAACAATTCAAAGAAGAGTTACTAACAGGCTAGCCTTATAGCCGCCAAAATGACTTAACTGCTTAAATGTAATTGCTACCTGCTTAACATAACTATTATAGAAGGAGGGAGGGGGAGAAGGGGGAATGGGGGGTGGAAAGGGAAGAGCTTAGCTACAAAATGTATAAAAAGAGAAAAGCTGCTTATGATGGTGTGCTTGATCTGAGACGTGCCAGTCTCCTTGCACCGCTTTGAGATCTCAAATAAACTTTGATTGCTTCTCCACCCTGGTGTGTTTATTGACGTGACACACACTGGGCAACGAACCCCGCTGTTGCTTTCCTCGGGCACTCTGTGCCGGCAACAACCCCTCACGGCCACTCTCACATCATAGAGACCCTACATGAATGCCTATTTTCATTCTCTTTCACCTAACCACAACAGCTACCCACAACCTCCCTCACCCAACAGAGACAGAAAAGGCTGGGTGTACTCTCTTCCCCTCTATTCTCACCCCTCCCACTGTCCCACAGCCACTTTGATACCATGAAGACCCTAAAATCGGGCCCTGCTCACCTGCTTTCTATACCGGACACCACTGTCAGGTACAGTTACTGTCACCCCATAGAGACCCGCTCACCCTGGCCTGTTCCCCTCCCTTCTGCAGCTAATCCAGGCTCCCTCTTCATTCAAAGAGCTGTGACCTCAGTGGACATCTCTCACTCCCCGGGAGCTGGATCTCACATATTAATCACAGCCCCTCCTGACAGCAATATGCAAAGCCCAGGATTCTTGGTCCCCCCCCCCCCCCCCGAAAAAAAGCAACCAAGCCCCACACATAAAGTCCAGGGATTACAGTTCAGCTGAACCCATCTGAGATCCACTCTGCCCCATCGCTATACGTAGGCACTGCACTGGCCTGCCTCTAAGCTGCAAATTCCCACCATCAACCCAAACCCAAAGAAGCCAGGTAATGAGGAGTTAAGGGTAAAGAACACCCCAATGCTTTTCTAAACACACCTGAAATTCTTCCTTGTCAGTGACATACTGTGACCCCTACCCCTACCCCCAGAGACATTCTGCCCTCAGCACATTCACCTCCCGGGCACTGTGTATCCAGCTGTGAACTCTCTGACTTTACACTTTCCTCCAAGCACTTTTCCCATCTTGACCGACATTCTGCAACACGGGCCATACACCATGCACGAGGACCCGACACTCCGGTCAATGCACATTTCGGTTGAGCGGGTCACTGCTGGGAAGACGAATGACCCCACTTGGTTTCAGCGCCCCAGGGAATCTTGACCCTCCAGTGGGTGTCCCGACCCAATGGAAACCTGTGACCCGACCCCAGTCATTGACCCCACTGAACGACAGCCTCACTGTGCATATGGGGGGCAGGGGGTGTCTTCAGAACAGAACCTCCACTTGACTAGAATAAACAAC
>NW_020697524.1:9308-17363 GCF_002925995.2 Terrapene triunguis | reverse complement strand
TGCAACAATGATCTATATGGTCCCAGTTTATGTCAATAACGTCACACAGGGGGCTGGGGCACATGACTTACAAGGAGAGGCTGAGGGTCTGGGCTTGTTTAGTCTGCAGAAGAGAAGAGTGAGGGGGGATTTGATAGCAGCCTTTAACTACCTGAAGGGGGGGTTGGAGCTAGGCTGTTCTCAGTAATATCAGATGACAGAACAAGGAGCAATGGTCTCAAGTTGCAGTGGGGGAGGTCTAGGTTGGATATTAGGAAATGCTATTTCACTAGGAGGGTGGTGAAGCACTGGAATGGGTTACCTAGGGAGGTGGTGGAATCTCCATCCTTTTAAGGCTTGGATTGACAAAGCCCTGGCTGGGATGATTTAGTTGGTGTTGGTCCTGCTTTGAGCAGGGGGTTGGACTAGATGACCTCCTGAGGTCTCTTCCAACCCTAATCTTCTATGATATGTTGGCCTTGGGACAAAAGACCTTGGACAGTTATGTTTGCAGGAGGGAATATCCTTTAAAGAGAAAACCCCAGATTAGGAGCTGAAAGGTTTGCTCATAAATTTTGGCCAGGTACCAAGGGAAGGAGAGGAGATGGAGTCCAATCTAGAGGAAGAGAACCGTCCTGTCCCAGACCCTGCAGAGGCAACCATCACAGGGGAACTGGTCCGATTGCAGCAGTGGAGAGCCAAGGAAGAACCTGAGCACCAGAAACTCATGGCAGAATTATGGATCAGGCAGACCAAGCAGCAGAGGCAGCTGAAGAGAAAGCCCAGTGGAGGCTCAAGCAATATAGCTCAAAATACTGTAGCGGCAAAAGGAGTTTCACCCCCACAACACAAGGGAGTAGGAAAAACTCTACCCAATTTATAAAGAGACTGTACAGAAGAGTTCCTGTCTACTGGAGAGAGACTATGTAGGATGCTCAATATTCCAGCAGATAAACAGATGGCCATCCTTTTAACTAGATTAACTGGGAAAGCCTGACAAGTTTTTAATGATATGGAGGAAGGTGATGGAAGAAATTTAAAGAAAACATATTGACAAGATTTGTTTACCCCTGAGACCTGTTGACTGAGGTATAGAAACTTCAGAATGTTTGACAGTGTCATTCATGTTGAATGTGTACATAAAATGTGTAATTTTATGGAAAAAAGGATAATGGAAGTGGGGTTTGAAGGTGATTATGGAAAACTGTTTGATCTGATGGCCCAGAAGCAATTGCTATGGGTAGTTACAGATGAGGTAAAGGCAGCCATCTGTGACAGAAAACCATCCAGAGTTTTATCAGCTGCGGAAATTGCTGATGAATATGTTGAATCAAGGGCCCATGCAGGGCCAAATCCCAAGGGAAGGGAAATCCCTATGTCACCCAGGTTGAGAGAGAAGAGGGAATTAGAAATAAACCTAACTCCAACCAAAAGGATCCCCGCATTTAAAAGTCCCTACTCAAAGGGTAGGCAAGTAATCTGCTATCACTGTGGGGCTGCCGGCCACATAAAAGCAAATTGCCCGAAAGTTAAGGTAACCATAACACCATGATCCATACACCCACCTGCCACAGTGAATGCCACTTCACTGCTCTAGAGGCAGCAGTTGAGCAGGGGCGGCTCTAGCTTTTTTGCTGCCCCAAGCACGGCAGGCAGGCTGCATTCGGCGGCTTGCCTGCGGGAGGTCCCTGGTCCCGCGGATTCGGCGGCATGCCTGTGGGAGGTCCGCCGGTCCCGCAGCTTCGGCTTACCTGCCGCTGAATTTCCGCCGAAGCCGCGGGACTGGCGGACCTCCCACAGGCAAGCTGCCAAAGCCTGCCGGAAGCCGTGGCCAGCACATCCCTCGGCCCGCGCCGCTTCCCGCCGCCCCCATTGGCCCGGAACGGTGAACCGCGGCCAGTGGGGGCCGCGATCGGCTGAACCTGCCGCATCAGCAGGTAAATAAACTGGCCCGGCCCGCTAGGGTGCTTACCCTGGCGAGCCGCGTGCCGAACATTGCCGACCCCTGAAATAGTCCAATCCGAGATTTGCATGGTCTTTGGCAGTTATTGCCAGTGTATATATCTTGGTTAGGAGCTGCTTGCTCCTTTTCTCTTCTCTTCAAGCTGTAGGAGCCAACTTCTGTCATGGACTTTCATACCCTAATGGAGATGATGGCGCCACTTGTTATGATCACCTGCCAAAATTTCCCATTAATCAGGATCAATTCCAAATTCCTTCATATCTCACTTGCATGTGTCTTTATAGCGAAACTTGGGACATCCTGTTGTTCTTGTTCCCTCTGATAGCTCCCCGTATAGCATGTCCTTGGCTATACGTCAGTCTTCCAACCTCCTCAGATGGCCAAGCCAGCGCAGTCGTCTTTGCTTGAGCAGGGCTGTCACACTTGGTAAATTTGCCCTTTGAAGAACCTCTGCGTTGGTGACTTTATCCTGCCATTTGGTGTTGAGTATGTGGCGTAAACAACGTAGGTGAAAACTGTTTAACCTTTTCTCCTGATTACCATAAGTTGTCCATATTTCCCCACCATACACGGGAGTGCTGAGGTTGCAAGCTTGGTACACTAGCACTTTGGTCTTGATGGTAAGCTTTGAGTTGTTCCATGCTCTTTTAGTTAGTCTGCTAAAGGTGGTGGCAGCCTTTCCAATGCGAACATTGATCCAGTGAGAGGTTGGTAGTCACTGTAGAACCTAAATAGCTGAATTTTTGGACTACTTTTAGCTGGTTTGCATTTAAGGTAATTGAAGGATCTTTTAGAATCCCCTGTCCATATAGAACCATTTTCTTGATGCTGATGGTGAGAGCAAATGCCTGACAGGTATTTGAAAGGCAGTCCATGAGTTCTTGAGAACTATAGAACTACAAGGACTCATAGTTCTATGCCAAGGGCCTTCCTTAAATCCAGAGAGCTGTCATCCTCGTCATGCTCAGTGTACTCTTGAACAGTTTGTCTTGGTGCTGAGCAAAACCAAGATGGGCTTGATTCATCTTCGCTCTCTGATGCAACATTGTCCAGGGCCTCTGGGTCCTCCAGAAAAGTGTCATTGAGCTGTTGAGAGATATTCAGAAAAGAAACAGCTGTAAGTCCCCTGTTTTTAGATTTTCACCACAATAAGTTGGTTCCTACCCCATTACACTTCATCCTTGACCGTCACTTTTTATAGTTTATTTGCCTGAGCAACATATTCTCTGTTCACCTTGTCCAATAATGCCTCTAATGAGCTGTGCTTGCTTCATGGGGACAGACAATGGGTGGCTATCATGCTTATCAATGTGCCTCATAAGCACTTGAGTCTTGAGGTCAGGTTCTGGCATCTCCATCAATGGCTAGGCCAACAAACTCCCTTTGGCAGCTCCCTCCTCCTCAGAACTGATGTAGTGCTTTCTTCTCAGGCAACCGAGCACCCTTGGAGCTAAAATGAGTTTTGTAGTTCTCATGAGAGTGGTGAAGAAGGCCATGTTTCATCTGAGCATTTCCACAATTTCTGAAAAACATGCTATCTAAACAAGACGGCCTCTTCCACACAGTGATGGGGCTTCTGAGGATGGTGCTGCCCTCTGGCCAACCATTGAGCTCCAGAGATCAGGGTTTCTTGTCTAGACCCTTGTTCTAATTTATTCTGATTAGTACATGTTTCCCCATCTGGGAGGACCTACAGGGGGTGAAACCCAGGCCAATTGGTAAAGGGAGTGGGAAGAGGGGTCTCCCCACCACCGAACTTACCCTGGTTAGTCAACCCCGCTCTTAGGGAGGTCCTACGAGGCTGAAACCCCCTACTGCCCTCTACCAATTGGAGTGGAAGCTCTTAGAGGTGGTCACATGCCAACTCTTGCTTCTAGACATGTGTCAACTATGGCCCCTCAAGTAATACTCTAGGCTAGGGGCTTATGGTGAAAGTTGTGCGGGCCTTAGCAGTCGTGGGCATTGTCAACATTTGATTGATTTTGAATCCTTAGATTATGGGGGATAGGGGTAGGGGAGACTTCCTTAATCTTGTTAACCTTTTAACAACAAATTCATAAACAGGGGCAGAAACAAAAGCAACAAGATGAGAACCCTTAAAGGGACCTTGGCTATCAGAGGGCATTCAGACACCCAGGATCAGTAGCCATTCTTTAAAATTTAAGCCAAGAAAAAAAATTCTGTTGCCATTATTAACCAACTTCTCTCTTCTTTCAAACCTTTAGGCTGTCAGGATGTGTCAAACATACAGTTAAGGGTTAATTCCTCTTTTACCTGTAAAGGGTTAAGAAGCTCACATAACCTAGCTGACACCTGACCAGAAGGACCAATAAGGTGACAAGATACTTTAAAATCTGGAAGGGGGGGGGGTGGAAGTCTTTGTCCGTGCTGTGTGTGCTTTTACCAGAGACAGAGAAAGAAGGAGCCATCCCACTCCTATAGGGTAGTGAGTATTTAGAGAAGGAATGTGTTAGATTACTTTTATTTTCTTGTTTGTGAGTTCTTTTGCAAACTAGAGGGAGGGTAAGTTTGGGTTTTGTGTAACTTTGGGTTCTTTGTGTTACTTTAAAGTTTTGCCCAGAGGGAAACCCTCTGTGTTTTGAATCTGATTGTGAAATTATCTTTCATTCTAATCTTACAGAGGTACTCCTTTCACTTTTTTCCTTTAATTAAAATTCTTCTTTTAAAAACCTGATTGATTTTTCATTGTTTTAAGATCCAAGGGTTTGGATCTGTGTTCACCAGGACTAATTGGTGAGGGGATATTCTCAAGCCTACCCAGGAAAAGGGGTGTTTTGGGGGGGATTATTCTCAAGCCTGCCTGGGAAAGGTGGGGTAGGGGCTTGGGAGACATTTGGGGAAAGGCAGAGCTCCAAGTGGCTCTCCCTAAATGTTTGTTTAACTCGCTTGGTGGTGGCAGCATACCTATTAACCTAAGCTGGTAGAAATAAGCTTAGGGGGTTGTAAGGGGTCAGACTCACCCCTGCGGCGCCTCCTGCTGGTCTCTTCAGGGAATCAGCTCACTCCAACCCAGAGCACCCTCTGCAGGCTGGTGATCTGCCTTGTCCTCCTACTGGCTCCCATGTCCCTCCCAGGACCCCAGTGCCCCTTGCTCTGGGTGCTGCCCCCTGGCAGTACCCACACACACTGGGTCTCCCCTCCCAGGGGAACCCCCACCTACTAACTCCACCTTGCCTCAGTATCAGGCTACTGCCAGTCATCATCTAGCCCCACGCCTGGGGCAGTCTGCAGTATCAGCCTATGCATCACTGGTAAGGAGGGTTTGGACCTGCTGCCTTGGCCTATACCTGGGTTGCCCTCTGCAACCCCCAGTATCCCTTGGCCTAATACTACGCCACAGCCTGGGGCTTTCCAGGCTGGAGCACCCCAGCTCCTCTGCCTCTCCCCAGCCCTGCTCCACCCAGGTACTCTGTCTTAGCTCCCTGCAATCAGGCCCTTCTCCCTCTGAAGGCAGAAAGAGACTGCTGAGCTTCTGGCTCCCAGCCTCTTTATACAGGCCAGCTGGGGCCTGATTGGGGCGTGGCCCAGCTGCGGCTACTTCCCCAATCAGTCTAGGTAGCTTTTCCCACAGCCCCAGCCCTCTGCAGAGCTGGCTTTAACCCTTCCCAGGCTGGAGCGGGTGACCACCCCGCTACAGGGGTCTTTCATGCGGGTCCCCACATCTGTACCCTAAAGTTCAGAGTGGGGAGGGAACCCCGACAGGCTGTTTTTCTCCAAATGAGGCTGCTGAATTTTTTATGATGTCTCATTTTTGGGGTGTCTCATTTAAGACATTTTTGGGGCCACATTTCCCCAAAATGCCCAGGGCTGGATTTCCATGTGCTCAGAACTCGTAATCAGGGCCAGTGTGCAGAAAGGAACTGTGTTCACTCGAAATTCTACGAGATGAGATGTTGTGATAGGATATGGGCTTATGGTACGCCGACAGGTATGAAGGAGCACACGGTTCAGACAGAGACATCCTTTGTAGGAGGATGTATTAATGGGGATTCTCTGTATTCTAGTAAAGAAGAGAGGATAGAAGTTGATGATAAAGTACAGGTAGGACCTGAAGAGAAATGGTTAAATGAAAAAGAGTCCCATTCAATTACATCACATCAAGGAAGACAAAAAAAATTGACAAATTTTATAAGTGCTTGTATACAAATGCTAGAAGTCTAAATACTAAGATGGGTGAACATGAGTGCCTGATATTAAATGAGGATATTGATATAATAAGCTGTCACCGTGCCTTTGTGGGTCACAACTGAGAATACCAAATTCAGAACAAACTGCTGAGAAATAGGGCCGATACACCCCAAGACTGTTGGCTAAACCCCCATGAGATATACCAAGCCAGCAACAAAAGTAAACTTCTGCTTCACCACACTGGCTAATAAGAAATCAGAACAGCAGTTTCCTCAGCATTCCAGTCCTTGTATCACCACCAAAAACAATGGATTTAAAGATGAGTGGTTCTTTAAAACCAATCTCATTAAATAAAAGTTTTTTTTTTATCCCAAAGAATCAACCATACACCTAGGTCAACATATAACTTAGATCTTACCCAAAACTCATGCTGTTGCCAATCCTTTAGTATCTAAAGGCTTATTCATAAAAAGAAAGAAAAGTGAGAGTTAAAATTAGTTAAAGGAATCAAATACATACAATAAATGCAAAGTTCTTGGTTCACGTCTGTATCAGTGATGGAATAAATTGCTGGCTTAAGTCAAGTCTCTGGCTGCTTCCAAATCATTGGAAGGTCCTCAGTCCATTGATTAGAATGCTCCCATTAGTATAGTCCAGCGGTTTGGGCAGGAAAGAGGCAAAATGGAGGTATTTCCAGGCCCTTTTATATCTTCTGCCATGTGGAGGGAATCCCATTGTTCTTACTGTGGAAAATTACAGCAACAAGATGGAGTTTGGAGTCACATGGGCAAGTCACATGTCCATGCATTTCGCTTAGTCACAGCAGGAAAATCCATTTAGTGTAGACAGGCGTCTCCCATGGTCCATTGTGAGTTAAGCGTCCTTTTGATGGGCCACTCAATTTAAATAGTCCCTCCAAGATGTGCTGGCTAACTACCTTGTGGGTATTACCCCAGGAGCAAACATTTGAAATCCAGGTATAAAGCCAATATTCATAACTTCAAATACAAAAGTGATACAGGCATACAGATAGCGTAATTATATACAGCAAATCATAACCTTTCCATAGACACCTTCCTTGATAACCTTTGTACAAGATTTGTTGCAAATATATAACAGTGGTTGCAACAATGATCTATGTAGTCATATTTTAATCAGATAACGTCACATAAGCATCACAGAAACTTGGAACTATGATAATCTATGGGGCATGGTAATACCAGGGTACAATTATATAGAAATGACAGAGTAGGTTGTGCTGGTACGGAGTAGCACTATATGTGAAAGAAACCATAGAGTCAAATATAGTAAAAATCTTAAATGAATCAAACTGCACCATAGAAACTCTATGGATATAAATTCCAACCTTAAATTGTAAGAGTATAGCAGTAGGAATATACTATTGACCAGGATGGTGATGTTGATTGTGAGATGCTCAGGGAGATTAGAGAGGCTATAAAAACAGAAAACTCAATAATTTCAACTATCCCCATATTGACTGGATATATGTCACCTCAGGACAGGATGCAGAGATAAAATTTTGAGACACCATTAATGATGGCTTTTTGGAGCAGCTAGTCCTGGAACCCCCAAGGAGAGAGGCAATTCTTGATATAGTTCTAGGTGGCACAAGGATCTGGTTCAAGAGGTGAATATAGCGGAACCACTTGCTAATAGCAACCATAATGGAATTTAAAATAACATTCTTGTGGGGAGGGGAGAATACCAAAGAAGCCCACCACAGTAGCATTTAACTTCAAAAAGGAAACGACACAAAATGAGGAAGCTAAGTAAACAGAAATTAAAAGAAACCGTCACAAGAGTGAAATGCCTGCAAATTACCTGGAAACTATGTAACACCATAAACTATGTAAAAACATCATAATAAAGGCTCACATTAAATGTATATCCCAAAGAATAAAAAAAAAGTAAGAGGTCCAAAAAAAAAAAAAAAAAAAAAAAAA
>NW_020697524.1:0-9208 GCF_002925995.2 Terrapene triunguis | reverse complement strand
AAAAAAAAAAAAAAAGCCACCGTGGCTAAACAACAGAGTAAAAGAGTCAAATATAGTAAAAATGAATTCTTCACTACCATCCCAAGTTAGAGGCAAAGAGGAATCCTTTAAAAATTGGAAGTCAAATCCTGCTGAAATAGAAAGGAGCATAAATTATAGCAAGTATAGTATAAATGTATAATTAGGCAGGCCATAAAAGAATTTGAAGAGCAACTAGCAAAAGACACAAAAACTAACAGCAACATTTTTTTAAAGCACATCTGAAGCAGGAAGTCTTCCAAACAATCAGTGTGGGGCCTGGACGATTGAGGTGCTAAAGGAGCACTCAAGGAAGAGAAGGCCATTGTGGAGAAGTTAAATGAATTCTTTGCATCAGTCTTCACAACAGAAGATGTGAGAGAGATTCCCACACCTTATCCATTCTTTTTAGGTGACAAATCTGAGGAACTGGCCAAGACTGAGGTGTCAGTAGAAGAGGTGTTGGAACAAACTGATAAATTAAACAGTAAAAACTCATCAGGACCATATGATATTCACCCAAGAGTTCTGAACTCAAATATGAAATTTCAGAACAACTAACTGTGGTATGTAACCTACCACTAAATCAGCCTCTGCACCAGATGACTGGAGGATAGAAAATATAACACTGATTTTTTTAAAGGCTTCAGAGGCAATCCTGGCAATTACAGACCAGTAAACGCAACTTCAGTGCCAGGCAATTGTTTGAAACTATAGTAAAGAACAGAATTATCAGATACATAGATGAACAAAATATGTTGAGGAATAGTCAACATGGCTTTTATAAAGAGAAATCATACCTCTCCTGTCTATTAGAATTTTTTGAGAGGGTCAACAAACATGTGGGCCAGAGTGATCAAGTGGATATAGTGTACTTGGACTTTCAGAAAGCTGGGTCCTGCACCAAAGGCTGTTAAGCAAAGTAAGCAGTCATGGGATAGGAGGAAAGGTCCTCTCATGGATCAGTAACTGGCAGGGGTGAAAGTAACTTAAAAGTTTTACCAGTCTGGGGGCCCAGCTCCGGGCCCCTGGAAGGGGCGGGGCCTTGGGCAGAAGGGGCGGGGCTGCGGTCAGCTTCCCCCAGCCAGTCCTTCCACACTACCCGGTCCGTGCCACCCGGGGCTCTGGTGGCAATTTAAAGGGCCCAGGACTGCTGCCGCGGTAGCAGTGGTGGCGGCCGGGAGCCCCAGGCCCTTTTAAATCACCGGGCCCTGGGGCAGCTGCCCCTTTTGCCCCTCCCCCAGCAGCTGGGGGGGGGGGGAAAGGGACAGTAATGTTAAAGCGTTTCCGTGGCAGTGCTTTAACATCAGCTGTGTACAGGCCCGTACCAGTGGCTGCTTCTTAGCGGTACGCTGTACCGGCCCACAACAGCCCACTTTTACCTCTGGTAACTGGTCAAAAGACAGGAAACAAAAAGTAGCAATAAATGGCCAGTTTTCAGAATGGCGAGTGGTAAATAACGGTGTACTGGGACCAATGCTGTTCAACATACTCAGAAATGATCTGGAAAAGTTGTTAAACAGTGAGGTGCCAAGTTTGCAGACGATACAAAATAACTCAAGATACTTGAGTCCAAAGCAGATGGCAAAGAGTTACAAAGAAATCTGTGATGGTCTATACTATTATACTCACCTCTCTAAATACTAACACCATCATTATTCTAGGGTTAATTAAGAACAAGGATAGCAAGCGCAGGAAACAGACAAGTGGATACAATAACATTAGCATTTCCTTTTGATCTATACTAACAAGTGAATTGGCTTGAATACACTATGATCTTTTAGCACTTCTTTGGTATTCACACACAAGTGAATTGCCTTATTGCTCTAATCTGAGCTGGTCTACCAGCATCAGAGTGATAGTAACCTGTTAGACAGCATCACAGGGGGTTAACAGTGAGGTGGCAAAGTTTGAAGATGATACAAAATTACTCAAGATAGTTGAATCCAAAGTAGACTGTGAAAAGTTACAAAGGGATCTCTGATGGTCTATACCAGGGGTTCCCAAACTTGGTTCGCGGCTTGTTCAGGGTAAGCCCCTGGTGGGCCGCGAGACACTTTGTTTACCTGAGCGTCCGCAGGTACGACCGCTCGTAGCTCTCAGTGCCTGCAGTTCACTGTTCCCAGCCAATGGGAGCTACGGGAAGCGGTGGCCCGGCCCGTGCCACTTCCCACATCTCCCATTGGCTGGGAATGGTGAACCGCGGCCACTGGGAGCTGCGAGCGGCTGTACCTGCAGATGCTCAGGTAAACAAAGCATATCGCAGCCCGCCAGGGGTTTACCCTGAACAAGCCATGAACCAAGTTTGAGAACCCCTGATCTATACTATTATATTCACCACTTCTACAAAACTATGACAAATTTTGTACAACAAGTATGCCTTGTGAGGTATCATTCAAAATTTCTTAATCTGCTGAACATTATTGTCCTGGTGAAACACGTGTATCAATACTGTATGTAAAGTTACAAGATTATACTATATAACATTGTTATAACATGCTCCAAGGTTAAGAAAAGCAGGCCCAAACCAGTTTTTCAGAGACAACGTCACAGGCAACCCAGCCAGGCGTTAAAGAGCTATCACGTGCTTAAGTAGCCATTCTCCAACAACGGGAATGCGTAATCAAGAAATTTACATTTCATCACAGGGACAGTTCAAACCTCAGGTCCACAATGGACTGCATGTCACCATGACTCAGCAATGATGTTTCTAGCACAAGAAATTGAATTATAAAGAGTGGAGGAAAACACTTGATTTCACTCCTTCTCTCATCTTTGTGTTCATGACATCAAGGAATACCTGAAGGATACTGAACTAAGGGCAAGGGGGTCCCATGTTGAAAGGCGATCCAGCCTTTGAAATTTACTCCAGCACATGGTGAGACAAAAACTTTTGCTTTTAAATTCACTTAGCTTGTTCAATTAGGGATTAGCTTGCGTTTTACTCTTTATTAGTTTCTTTTGTAACCAATCCTGACTTTTATGCATCATCATTTGTAATCACTTAAAATCTATCTTTCTGTAGTTAATAAACATAGCTTATTGTTTTATCTTAACCAGTGTTTTTGGTTAAAGTGTGTGGAAAATTCTATTTGGGATAACAAGTTAGGTGCATTATTTTCATTTGATGAAATGACAGACTTTCTATGAGCTTGTACAGTTCAGAAGGGTATTGAGTAGTACACAATGCATATTTCTGGGGGACAAGGCTGGGACTAGGAATTTGTGGGTTTCACCCTATATGTGATTCATGAGTGACTGATCAGAGTGCTCATGAATTGAGCTGGGAGTGAATTTGCATGCTGAAGGCTGTGTGAACAGGCCAGGAGTGGATGTTCTGACTGAAAAGCCGTGTAAAAGGCACCTCTGGATAGGGTGACCAGACGTCCCGATATTATCGGGACAGTCCCGATTTTAGGGGACTTGTCCTGCGTCCCGACCTTACATTGGTCGGGACGTCTGGTCACCCTATATGAGGGGGACTGCGGCAAGCCGGCGCTGCCGGCGCCACTCACCTTCCCTCCCTGGGCCCTGGGGCAGCGCGCAGCTGAGCTCCCGGCGTGGTGGCGCCAGCCCACGGGGCCCCCCGCCTGGCCGGCAGGAGCCTGCAGAGCACAGCCCTGCCCCTGCCCCGGCACACAGAGAGGCAGGGAGGTCTCACTCCCCTGTGTGCTGCAGTGGGGCGGGGTCTGTAGACTCCGGCAGCAGGCAGCGGTCACTGGGCAGAGAGCCCCCCCGCCCCTGCCCCCCTCCCCTCGACCCGACCCGAGCCTAGGAAGGGGCCAGAGGGACTGGGAGGGACCTGCCTGCTGGATGCTTCCTGGGAGCCACTCCAGGTAAGCAGTGCTGGGCTCACCTGGCCCCCTGGCAGGTCCCTCTAGGGGGGGCTCCCCTCAGACCCACTGCCTTCAGCCCCCACCCTGACCCTGTTCCCTCAGCCTCCCCCGCAGTGTTCCCCTTGTGTCCCCCACCCTCAATCCACTGCCCTCAGTCCCTGCCCCTGTTCCAACAGCCTCCCCCACAGTCCCTGCCCCCCCCATCATCTCACCCTGCATGGATGTGGAAATCTGTCCCGGATTCCAGGCTGTCGTTAGCCCCTGGGGCAAAAGATCAGCAGAGGTTTCCAAAGGGAAGTTTGCAGCCTTTGCTCAGACCCAAACATTTTCACTTAAAAAAAATAAATAAATACCCAAACCCATCCTGGCACCCATCTGCTCTGTCCAGATTTGCTGTTATCCCTGTTGAGGCCAAAGTGGTTTGAAAAATTAAAAATCCTTGACACCATTGTGTTGCCTTCCCCTGTGTTGCTCGTTAGTCTGATGGACCTGCCGATAATGAATAAAGATGAATGCCCTGGGAGCAATGTGTCAGGCAGACAGTTTGTGAAGTAGGAATGTGAATACTGAAGCCCTCACAAAATGCAGAGGCTTTTCTTAACCTGAGAACTGAAAAATTGCCAGATACCCTGCATGGGTTTGAAAGTGACAAGAGCCTAGCGACTGACCAGAGCAGCATCAGGTTTGAAGTGACGAGGAGGGTCTGTGTCATGAAGTCTGCATTTCCACTGAGGACTCTTCCATCGCCAGGGTAGCGCTGGCGCAGGTCTGCCGCCCAGCACAGCAATGCTGACAGGTGCCAGTGTAGACCCGACCCACTGCCCTCAGCCCCCACCCTGACCCTGTTCCCTCAGCCTCCCCCGCAGTTCCCTCTGTACCTCCCACCCTGAACCTACTGCCCTCAGTCCCTGCCCTACCCCAAATCTCTTCTTCAGCCTCTCCTGTCATCCCACCCCCATCACTCCCCCTGCTGTCCCACCTCCTCAACTTCCCCCCATTCCAGTCCTGCTCCCCTCTGTCTCATCCCCTCCAGACCCTGTCCCTCTCCCCAACCCTCCCCAGCCCAGCCCCATTGTCTCCCCTGCCCCGCCCCACTCTACACAGCTCTCTACCCTGTCCCATTCATGCTCCCCTCAGCCCCTACCCTACTCCCCCCATCCCACTCCTGTCCCATCCCCCTCAGCCCCCCCAACTCTCCCAGTCCTGTCCCCCTCAGTTCCTCCACCCTGCTTCCCCTGGTCCATCCCCACACACCCACCGACTTCCTCGACCTCCCTCCCCCCAATCCCACTGCCTGGACTCACCCCCGTCCCACTCAGGACATGCAGGAAAAAGAAGCAATGGGCTTAAATTGTAGCAAGGGAGATTTAGGTTAGACATTAGGAAAAACTTCCTAACTGTAAAGGTAGTTAAGCACTGGACAAATTACCTAGAGAGGTTATGGAATAGCAGTCATTAGAGTTTTTTAAGAGGTTAGACAAACACCTGTCAAGGATGGTCTAGTGTTGTTATTACTCAGTCCTGCCTCAGTGCAGGGGTTTGACTAGATGACCTGTTGATATCCCTTCCAGTCCTACATTGCTGTGATTCACACTGAATTGCCTTGTGCCACTGTCTAGTAGTAGTGGCACACAGTTCTCTGACATGCAGGTTTATAAAATTGTAGTTAATATACAGTTTAGACCATAGCAGTTTTAAAGCTCTGCATGTTCAGACCAACTGAGCTGAAAATTGTGATCTATAGTATTCAAAACTATTAAGATGTGGGCTGAAATAAAATCAGCATGAATTGCTCAACAATATCAATGGAATCAGCATTGCGCTGCTATATATTGTAAAACATTACAGTGAAATCTTGCAAGTATTACATAGCACGCCGCCTTGCCCAAGTGGTAACTAAGCATAACATCTTCCTGTTTCAATATTCTTAACTTGTATCCCATAGCTCCTAGAAGATGGTTTTTTTTCAAACACTGAATACTGCTAAGTTATGAGTTTTAACAGGGTTTTTTTCTTTTAAACCACAGCACTGAATGTTATTCTAAAATTGTTTTCCAAATATTCTTAAACTCCCAGTTTATCCCCTGCTGATGTTCATTGTGAAAAGTATTGCAGGTCTAATAATAATATTTGGCACTTTTGTAATTCACTGTCCAACCTGTGTTTTGTGCCCTCCTCTGGTGGATTTTTAGAGGATAACTGTATAGCTACCAGCTAAGGGAGTTATATCTTGAACTCAAGTAGTAGAAGCTCATGCTTTTAAGTCTGGATGGCTCAGGTTCAATCTTTGGTGACTAGCTATGATGGAGGTTGCTACACTTATAATCCCCTTAATCAGAGGTTCTGAATATGCTTTGTTGTAGGCAGAGCTAGCCTATAGTTAAGCAACCGAAAATTTAGAATGGGAAGTGTTGAAATGTTGGGAAGCCTTATAATTTTGCCAGTCTGGAACGAACATCCCATCTGAGGGATGGGGGCGGGGAGAGAGGAGAGTGAGACAGGACCAGGAAACTGGGACAAGGAATCCAGAGTGGTAGTGGGGGGCAGTTGAAATCAGATGAGGAGCTGGGGCGGGTTAGACAGCAATAGGATAGACATAGACTGGAGGGGACGGGAAGAAGGGTCTTTGACTACTAGAGACCACTCCATTCAGGAGCCTGGAATAGACCCAGGATTCCTGAGTTTCACAGTTCCTCTTCTGTCAGCAGATATCTGTGAAACCCAGTGGCAAAAAAAGTGTCTCATCCCCCTTTAGAGCTGATCTATCACATATAGGATGACAACCTACTGCCTCTGCCATCACTTACTCCATTAGCTCAAGTGGCAGAAGTCTGTGCAGTGGATCTAAAGGTTCATCGGCAGGGTTGGAGCCATGCGCGTTTCACAATGATTCCACATGCCAGAATTTCTGGGGCAGTTCAGTTTTGATTTTTACAAAAAAACCTGGGGAAATGCATACAGAAATAGGGTGACCAGATGCCTAAATAGGGGAATCTCAAGCAGGAGTAGAGAGGTTATTTTATCTCTGTATTTGGCACTGGTGCAACCACTGTTGGAATACTGTGTCCAGTTCTGGTGTGCACAATTTAAGAAGGATATTGATAAATTGGAGAGTGTTCAGAGAAGAGTCACAAGACTGATTAAAGGATTATAAAACATGCCTTATAGTGATCGACTCAAGGACCTCAATCTATTTAGCTTAACAAAAAGAAGGTTAAGAAGTGACTTGGTTATAGACTGTAAGTATCTACATGGGGAACAAATAGTTAATAATGGGCACTTCAGTCTAGCAGAGAAAGGTAGAGCATGAGCCAACGGTTGGAAGTTGCAGCTAGACAAATTCAGACTGGATATAAGGCATGCCTTTTCAATGGTAAGAGTAATTAACGATTAACAATATACTAAGGGTCATGGTGTTTTTCTAAAAGCTTTTTCTAAAAGCTATCCTCTAGGAATTATTTTGGGAAAGTTCTATGTCTGTGCTATACAGGCGGTGAGACCAGGTGATCACCGGATCCCTTCTGTCTTTATAATCTCAGAACTAGGTATATCAATTCACATGCAAAATTCTCATTGAATTCAATAGGTGTCCTTGCCCTGTGGCTTGTGGTGCGGGCTGCAGCAGGGGGCCATACAACCCCTCTCGCGGCTTCCTAGGGCCCCCTCTCGCAGCTTCCAAGGGCCCCCCTCATGGCTCTGTGCACCTGTGTCTGTCATTGTCGTCCTCTCCCCTCCCCCCGCCCCGCTCGCCCAGTGTGTCCTGATATTTCACTCTTGCGATCTGGTCACCCTACCTCTGGATAAAGTGCTAATGGGACAGCACTATTCAACAGTCTGGATTGCACCCTGGGTAATGTCACAGGAGCTCACAAAACTGGATATCTGGGCAACAAAATTGCAGCTGAAATTCAATGTTGATAAATGCAAAGTAATGCACATTGGAAAACATCTATCCATACAAAATGATGGGATCTAAATTAGCTGTTACCACTCAAGAAAGAGATTTTGGAGTCATTGTGGATAATTCTCTGTAAACTTCTGCTCAGTGTGAAGCAGCAGACAAAAAAAGTGAACCGAATGTTAAGAACCATTAGGAAAAGGATAGATAATCAGACAGGAAATGCAGTAATGCCACTATATAAATCTATGGTATGCTCACACCTTGAATACTGTGTGCAGTTCTGATTGCTCCATCTCAAAAAAGATATATTAGAAATGGAAAAGAATGATTAAACTTATGTAACACCTTCCATATGGGGAGAGATTAAAATGACTGTGACTATTCAGCTTGGAAAAGAAATGACTAAAGGGATGTGATAGAGGTGTGTAAAATCATGAACAGTGTGGAGAAAGTGAATAGGGACGTGTTATTTACCCCTTCACATAACACAAGATCCAGGGTTGACCCAGTGAAATTAATAGGCAGCAGATTTAAAAAAAACAAAAGGAAGTACTTTTTCACACAATGCACAGTCAACCTGTGGAATTCATTGCCAGGGGATGTTGTGAAGGTGAAACTGGGATAAAAAAATAGAAAAATCCATGGAGGATAAGGTCCATCAATGGCTATTAGCCAAGATGGTCAGGGATGCAGCCTCATGTTCTTGGTGACCCTAAGCCTCTGACTGGCCAGATGCTGGGACTGGATGACAGGGGATATCACTCAGTTATCACTCGATAATTGCCCTGTTCCATTAATTTCCTCTGAAGTATCTGACATTGGCCACTATTAGACGACAGGATACTGGGCTAGATGGGCATTTGGTCTGACCCAATATGGCCATTCTTATGTTCTTAAGTGTTGTCAAGTAGAATTGTACAATGGGGTATGTTACAAGACAATGACCCAAAGAACACGTGTTGTGGTGCCCAGAGACACAGGGTATGTCTACATGGGGATAAAATCCACATGGCACGGCCGCAGCAGGCCCAGATCAGCTGACTCAGGCTTGTGGTGCTCATGTTCCGGGGCTAAAAACTGCTGTGCGGATGTTCAGGCTCAAGTACGAACATCTACCCAGCAATTTTTCAGCCCTCTAGCCTGAGCCCTGCGAGCACAAGTCAGCTGATCTGGGCCATCCGTGGGCTGTTTATCCCCATGTATACATACCCACAGAGGCTTCAACTCCTGGATAAAAGCTCTGCCCAGACTGCCTGGAAATAAGGCATACATTTTTAACAGAGAGAGTAATTAACTATTGGAACAACTTACCGAGGGTTATGGTGGATTCTTCACCACTGAAAACTTTTAAATCAAGATTTGTTGGGGTTTTTTTCCTGAAAGATAAATTCTAGGCATTATGTTGGGGGAAGTTCTGTGTCTTGTGTTATACAGGAGGTCAGACTAGATGACC
>NW_020697523.1:3447-5651 GCF_002925995.2 Terrapene triunguis | reverse complement strand
AAGGTCTCTTGTAAGGTATCATTACAAAGCTTATAATCTACTGAGTGTGGTCATCCTATTTGTATAAATGTATCACTCTTGTACCAGAAACTAGAAATATGAAATATAACTCTGAGGGCCTATTGTAGTTATGCAAAATGTGGGCCATTAATGATGGTTTGGAATCTTGATGGCTCCCATTAACCAGGACAATTGACTGTGGATGGCTCCGTTTGCTTGCAGGCCTCCCTGTGAGTCAGGCTGGGAGGAATGAAGGCTTGGGGTCTTACAGTGACATGTGATCATGTCACCTGAACTGGAATCCATCTTTAACCTGGTGCTTTTCCAATGAGGAGGTGGTGGGAACCCAGAGGGACAAAGGATTCCCGCCTTATGCAAAAGATATATAAGTGGGTGGAACAGAACAAACGGGTCAGCCATCATGAGGAATCCCCTAGCTACCACCTGAGCTGGAACAAGAGCTGTACGGGGAAAGGATTGTGCCCAGACTAGGAAGGTGTCCAGTCTGAGAAAAGAAACTTATGGAAACATCTCTAAGGGTGAGATTTTATCTGTATTCAGTTGTATTACTGTATTAGGTTTAGATTTGCGTGTTTTATTTTATTTTACTTGGTAATTCACTTTGTTCTGTCTGTCACGACTTGGAACCACTTAAATCCTACTTTCTGTATTTAATAAAATCATTTTTTACTTATTAATTAACTCAGAGTATGTATTAATACCTGGGGGGGAGGGGGGGAAACAGCTGTGCATATCTCTCTATCAGTGTTATAGAGGGTGAACAATCTATGAGTTTACTCTGTATAAGCTTTATACAGGGTAAAATGGATTTATTTGGGTTTAGACCCCATTGGGAGTTGAGCATCTGAGTGTCAAAGACAAGAACACTTCTGTTAGCTGCTTTCAGTCAAGCCTACAGCTGTTAGGGGATGTGGTTCAGTCCTGGGTCTGGGTTTGCAGTAGGCCAGTGGGTCTGGCTCAAACCAGGGAGGGCACTGAAGTCCGAAGCTGCCAGGGCAGGAAATCAGGAGCAGAAGTAGGCTTGGCACATGAGGTGGCAGCTCCCAAAGGGGTTTCTGTGATTCAACCCATCACACTCAGGCACTCAGTGAAGATGTGGGAGACCTGGAGTTCAATGCCCCCGCCTGATGGGGAAGCAGGACTTGAACCTCCCACGTGAGTGCCCAGCCATGGGCCTGGGGGGATCCTGGGGCAGAGCTCTCTCTCTCTCTCCTATTGAAGCGGTTCCCCTTTGTATGAATAATTAAATAGGCATTAGCGCGGGGGGAGAGTGGAACCTGGATCTCCCACCGTGTCCTGACCACCAGGCCACTGAGTCATTTTCACTCTCTTTCTGGCCCAATTTCCTACCAGCTCTAATGAGAACTGGAATGGAGGTATTGCTGGTAGCTGCATTGCCAAAGTTATGGGCAATTTCTAGTTGTGCTGGGTGTTGAAATCCATTTTCTAGGCATGAGAAATCCAGCGCATTGTTATCCAACTTCAGCCACATCCTTTAAGGGCCTGGACTGAATTTTCTTAAGAGTTGTCTATAAAGCTGTTCACAAGTTTGAACGTTAGAGACAGTGAAAATGAACTTGCAGAACTTGTTCACTCGTGTGTGTAAGGGTTTGACCCTCCACTCGATGGTACCAGTGTTACGTCAACGTAATTCTTTTGGCTTCACAACCATGCCACGTTCCCTGGCTGCCCAAGAATTCTACAGCCTCTCTGACACCAGCGAAGGGTGATGGTTCTTTGCCAGGGGTGTACAACTGTTCTCCAAGGTCACAATCTTTTTTCTTTCAGTTCAACCATCAGTGTTCACTTCCTACCCAGGAAATCTCCTCTGTCTTCAGGCAGGAAAGGAAACATGTTCACAATCACTGGCCCATTGCTCATGGAGAATTGTGCCAAGACATAAAGCACAGACTCTATTCACTCAGAAACAACCTTGTTCGCTGCTGAGGAGTTTGCCTTGCAGCGGTTTATATGCCTGGTCTGGCGGGTCAGTAACACCCCTTGCTAACAGGGAGGGAGCAAAGCATCCCAGACATTTCAGCACTTTAAGATGCAGGGAAATCATACCCCATTCAGTGAAGCAACACAGAATCCCCCCCAGCTCGGGACCTGGCCCCATTGACTCCAACAGAGCTCTGCTTGTCTGCCTCAGCTAGAGGGCTGGCCCAGTGACTCCAGTGGGG
>NW_020697523.1:0-3437 GCF_002925995.2 Terrapene triunguis | reverse complement strand
GTGTTATTAACTCATGTCCCAAACTGAGGTTGGCAGACAGCTCTGTCTCAAACAGAGGATTGTGTGCGCTGCTTAATTTGCATTGAAGCAGTCAAGAGAGTCATCAAGCAGGAAGAGGAGATAAAGGAAACTCAAAAGGGTGAGAAAAAAGCAGCAGGGAACATCCTTCCATGTAGACCTTTCGTCTCCTGGTGGGGCTGGGCACCATTAGAAACTCAATATAGGGGTTTGGTTAGGTCCAAGAGTGCTGGTGGATGCTCAGGATGGAGTTATAGCCCAGATTAATATCTCCTTTCATCTGCTTTTGCTGAGCAGAGTCACCATTGCTGTGAAATGTGGGACCTCCACGCCTTTGTCACCTTCAGTTTAGACCAGTCAGAAAATGATACTAGCAGAAAATGTGGGTGCTCACTTGGAAGGAGCTTTCCATAATAATCTTGCTTTGGAAGCTGCACTGGCCACCTGTGAACTTCCAGACAGAGTTTCGAGTGTTGATTTGAATTTTAAAGCTGTAAGGGGCTAGGGGACTGGTGGCCTCACGCACCACGTATTTCTTTGTGTGATTCTTCCGTAACTACACTCCACAGGACACAGAGCTCCTTTGTGGTCATTGAGAGGGGGAATCAGCTTTCCATTTTGAAAAACAAAAAGCTTATCTCAAATTGTGGAAAGCAAAAGCAGAACTGAGGTTTTTTTAATGGCATAAAGCAGAGACTCTGGTTAGGTTCCTCAATTCACCTCATGATGTTAAATCTTGAAGACCTTGTTCAGTCACATTGTCCACGGTAGATGAATTTCTCCTGCACCATTCCCTCAGGTGATGGCTGGCCCCCAAAATCATCACATCCCTGTGGTATGCACAGCTCTAAGTCAATCTGTGGGGCCCAGGACCCTCAGTGGTAGACTGGGTGGTGGCCACGTGTGGTACCAGCCACTGACAGAAGGCAGGATACTGGACTAGAGGGACTATTGGTCTGACCCAGTATGGCCGTTCTTATATTTTACAGTTTATACGAATGCATGAACTGTGAGAGGATTTGAGAACTGACTTCTCTTCTCTGGGTTATACGCTGATTGTATTGGATCGTAATAACATTCCTGGTTTGTTGATATAACCGAGCTCTGCATTTGCAGTTGTTAGCCTCTTCCTAGAGATGAGAAGTAGCATGTCAGTGATGATACTGAGCTGCATGGTCTGAGAGAGTGAGTTTGCTTCAACGTGGGTGTTTTCTTTGCATCTCTGTTGTAGTATTTCTTCAGCTCTTCCTCCTTGTAGCAGTCTTGAGCTCGGAGGGTCTCTCGCGCAAAAGGAGTGGGAAAAATGCTTTATTGACTCTGACTACGAAGAACTGGTGGATATTGCCAAAAATGGGCTGGGAAAAGCATGTCGTTCAAAGAAGGTGGTGATTGTCGGGGCAGGAATCAGTGGACTCACTGCTGCCAAACTGCTGAAAGAAGCTGGTTGCGAGGTAACTATAATGCCCGAGAGGAGCCCGAGACAGGCCAGGGAGGCAGTGCTCCTCTGAAATAGTCTCATCATTCCTTTTTGATAGCGCCGGAGTGGGCAAACTTTTTGGGCCGAGGGCCACATCTGGGTGGGGAAATTGTATGCAGGACCAGGGCAGGGGGTTGGGGTGCGGGAGGGAGTGCGGGGTGTGGGAGGGGGTGCGGTGTGCAGGAAGGGGCTCAGGGCAAGGGATTGGGGCAGAGGAGGGGTGCGGGGTGCATGAGGGGGCTCAGGGAAGAGGGTTGAGGTGCAGTAGGGGTTCGCAGTGCAGGAGGGGGCTCAGGGCAGGGGTGCAGGAGGGGTGCGCACTGCGGGAGGGGGCTCAGGGCAGGGGGTTGGGGTGCAGGAGGGGTGCGGCGTGCATCAGGGGGCTCAGGGCAGGGAGTTGGGGGCGGGTGTACTAGGGGGCTCAGGGTAGGGAGTTGGGGTGCAGGAAGGGTGCGAGGTGCAGGCAGGGGGCTTAGGGCAGGGAGTTGGGGTGCAGGAGGGGTGTGAAGTGCAGGCAGGGGGCTTAGGGCAGGGAGTTGGGGTGCAGGAGGGGTGTGAGGTGCAGGCAGGGGGCTCAAGGCGGGGGGTTGGGGTGCAGGAGGAGTGCGGGTTGTACAAGGGGGCTCAGGGCAGGGAGTTGGGGTGCAGGAGGGGTGTGAGGTGCAGGCAGGGGGCTCAAGGTGGGGGGTTGGGGTGCAGGAGGAGTGCGGGGTGTACAAGGGGGCTCAGGGCAGGGAGTTGGGGTGCAGAAGGGGTGTGAGGTGCAGGCAGGGGGTGGGGGGCGGGGTTCAGGAGGGGTTTGGGCTCCGGCCCGGCACTGCTTACCTAAAGCGGCTCCGGGGGGGGCAGCGGCACGCACCAGGGCCAGGGCAGGCTGCCTGCCTGCCCTGGCCTCACGCTGGGCCGCTCCAGGAACCGCTGTGGCCCCTGGGGAAGGGGAGGGGCGGAGGCCTCCGCGTGCACTGCCCTTGCCATGCCTCCAGGTACCTCCCCCGAAGCTCCCATTGGCCATGGTTCCCCGTTCCTGGCCAATGGAAGCTGCAGGGGGTGGTGCTTGGAAGCAAGGGCAACGCACGGAGCCCTCTGCCCCCCTTCCCGGGGGCCACTTCTGAGAGCAGTGCGGGGCCCGTGGCGCCACGGGGGGCAATCCCACAGGCCGGATCCAAAGCCCTGAGGGGCCGGATCTGGCCCGCGGGCCATAGTTTGCCCCCCGCCCCGTGATAGAGTAAACAATGCTGAAGAACAAAACGGTGTGAACTTAAGTAAACTGGGTGAATCACGAAAGAAAGAAATCTATTATTTCCAGACAACATGTTCATTGCCTTGAAGTTAAGGTTGTTAGTGAAATAGCAAAGCTGTATGAAAAATAATGCTGCAGCTAAAAAAATTCTAATCACTACCGTTTATGGAAATGGGGATTAGTTAAGTCAATGTTCCAAAAGACCAGTTTGCACATTTCTGACAAAATTCTCTACCTGTGAAAACTGATATTAACGATCCCATACCAACTTTAACTTTCACTCTCACTCGTTTGTTTGTTTGTTTGTGTTTTGTTTTGTTTTTCTATAGAAAGAGCCACTGTCTTGGGCCATGGGAAAGACCAAAACCCATTATCCCTATAGATTGCCTAAACATCCTCTACTCCCCCTCCTCAGAGCCACCCAAGAACTACAGCCCCTGAGTCTAGAAAAGTCAACAGACATAGCTTGTGTATTTATAGTTGAAGTGCTTAGTTGATGTTGTTGGTCTAAACCTCCCTCACTGAAAATCTGGCATTAATAATGAATGGAAAAATCGCTATTACTATGAAAACTTCCATACGGGAATGTGTTCCTTGAGTACCCAGTGCAGGAATACAGCCCGATTCTGGACGCATGCTTGAGAATGTGCTTAACTTTAAGCCTATGCTTAAGTCTTATGAAGTTGAAATTCAAGTTGAGCA
>NW_020697522.1:0-11968 GCF_002925995.2 Terrapene triunguis | reverse complement strand
GGGGATGCTCATTATCTGGACAACAGAAACCTGCTTAGAAGGATATTCCTATGTCAACCCTAATTATCTGGAAACAAAGAAGTGCAGCCTCGGTTACATTATAAAGAAATGTTTTATTTAGTTCTCAAAATGATCAGCAATGCAGAGCAGACAGAGTGTGAAGGATTTCAATTGTTCTCAAACCCTTTGATCCATAACTCCGTCTCTCCCCACCTTGCACTGCCACTAGATGAACCATGGAAAACCTCAGCTGGCAGGTAAGGTGGCCCAGCATGCAATAGCAAGTCAGGTGCCAGCAGAAAGTAGCAATCTTAAGGAGAGGGGGAAGAAACCCAAAATTATTGATATAGCTAGTGGCATACAAAATAAGTTTACTCCGGTGACGCGTTCACTGCCATGTGATCGCCTGCCTTCCTGCTGGGCTAAACAGGCCTGAATTTCATTTCGGACCGTTTGTAGGAGTAGTTGTACCCTTTGCCTGCGTGCCAGTTCACACCATCTGCAAAGCTGCTATGGGCTCCCAGCCAGTACATCCCATTCAGGTTGGAAGTATGGCAGCTACTGTACCACCAGGCTCCCTTGTAGGTTGTTGCACATGCGCTCGAACCAGGATCTTGCTGTCGGTCTTTAGTTGAGAACAGCATGTTGTTGTGGCCGGATAACGAATCCCCTGTGTGAAGGAAATGAAATCACTGTTTAAGGCAGGTCACAGGCAGTTTACTTCCTCATTGGCCAAGTCTAATGTTCCTGGAGTCGTGCTGTCCATTTCCCCCTTTCGTGAGGCACTCAGAATCCCTTGAACTATAGAAGGGAGTCTGAAGCTTAATTTAACTGCTTCCATCTGAGTTCCTGATGTGGCAGGTGCTGGGTTACATACCACCTCCAGCTCTTCTGAGGTGCAGGTATTCCACAGAACACCTGTGGTTACATCACCTGACTAGGACTCAGAATTTCTGGGTTTTCTACCCAGGTTTGTCACAAACCTCCTGGGAGACTTGGGACAAGTCGCTAGAAAGTCAACAGGAGATGGGCACCTTAAGCCTCTCTGAAAATGGCCGTCATAATATCTCTGAACTTCAGTTCCTTAGCTGTAAATCATTCTTCCTTACTTGCACCCCTGTCTTGTCTATTTAGATTGCCACTTCTCTTACCATGTACAGCGACTACTAACTGATAGTACAACAGTACGTGATCTCATTTAGGTCCTCTAGGTGCTATCATGATATAAATAAACAATAACAGTACAGGCACTTCAAAGATCAAGTTAAAAAAGTATGGATTGGATGAATGGACTATAAGGTGGATAGAAAGCTGGCTAGATTGTCAGGCTCAACGGGTAGTGATCAATGGCTCAATGTCTAGTTGGCAGCCGGTATCAAGCGGAGTGCTCCAGGGGTTGGTCCTGGGGTCAGTTTTGTTCAACAACTTTATCAATGATCTGAATGATAGGATTAATTCCACCCTCAGCAAGTTCGCAAATGACACTAAGCTGGGGGGAGAGGTAGATATGCTGGAGGGTAGGGATCGGGTCCACAGTGACCTAGACAAATTGGAGAATTGGGCCAAAAGAAATCCAATGCGGTTCAACCAGGACAAGTGCAGAGTTATGCACTTAAAAAGGAAGAATCCCATGCACTGCTACAGACTGGGGACCGACTGGCTAAACAGCAGTTCTGCAGAAAAGGACCTGGGGATTACAGAGGACAAGAAGCTGGATATGAAATCAGCAGTATGCCCTCGTTGCCAAGAAAGGCCAATGGCATATTGGGCTGTATTAGTAGGAGCATTGCCAGCAGATCGAGGGAAGTGATTATTCCCCTCTATTCGGCACTGGTGAGGCCACACCTGGAGTACTGCGTCCAGTTTTGGTCCCCCCACTAAAGAAAGGATGTGGACAAATTGGAGAGAGTCGAGCGGAGGGCAACGGAAATGATTAGGGGGCTGGGGCATATGACTTACGAGGAGAGGCTGAGGGAATTGGGGTTATTTAGTCTGCAGAAGAGAAGAATGAGGGGGGATTTGATAGCAGTCTTCAACTACCTGAAGTGGGGTTCCAAAGAGGATGGAGTTAGGCTGTTCTCAGTGGTGACAGATGACACAACAAGCAGCAATGGTCTCAAGTTACAGCGGGGGAGGTCTAGGTTGGATATTAGGAAACACTATTTCACTAGGAGGGCGGTGAAGCACTGGAATGGGTTACCCAGGGAGGTGGTAGAATCTCCATCCTTAGAGGTTTTTAAGGCCTGGCTTGACAAAGCCCTGGCTGGGATGATTTAGTTGGTATAGGTCCTTTTTTGAGCAGGGGATTGGACTAGATGACCTGCTGAGGTCTCTTCCAACCCTAATATTCTATGATTCTATGATCATGCCTGTTGACTGCAGCAAACCCAGCAGGACCATGGCCAAATTTCTTTGACGAAGGCTAGGATGCATTGAGAATCCATTTAGAACCAGAGAATTATATACAGGAGCCCTGAAAATGGACCCATATCAAACCAGAGGGTGAGATCTAGTATAGACAACAAAACAGCTAGCTCCCTGGTGGGCAGGCTGCCCAGCTCCCCAGCCGGCAGGTGGGTGCCAAATAGATTGTTTGGTTCCACCAGAAATGTCACTATATCAGTGTCGCATTCTGATAAGCAACGAAATGTCAGCAACCTGGAATTTCACATTACATGGACATTCCCTTTTCCAGGCAGCTTTACTCCCAGAGCAAGGCTCCTGTGTAAGATTGCTGCTTCTTTCTGCCTCTAATCTCAGTTTAAGTCAGCTGGTGCAGCAATTCATGAACACGATAAATACAGCTAAACCAAAGTTTTCAAACCTCAGAGGTTCAATTCAGGATCCATTTGAGTTTGCGGTGAAGATTCAGGTCTGCTCTTCCCTTATCCAACTAACTCTTTCCATCTGTAATGAAGCTCACCTGCAATTTACCTGGACCACGTTCTGAGCTCTTGACTCTGTCCTGACTCAGGTAAAATCCCCAGTGACTTTGATGGGAGTTTGCCTGGATAAGGACTGAATAGGAGTGGGTAATAACCTCAGGATTTGGCCTTAGGAAATGGCAGAGTTATTGTAGATGAGGAGAAGTTTAATTTACTTCTGCTCTGGGATTCTGTACACCTCCAATGGCATTGTACCATTTCTCTGTGCTATGAAATGTGGAGACCATGCATGGCACCTACCTGCATTACCCCCAAGGAAATCTCCAAGAATCAGCTTGTAATTTTCAGTCTCTCCTAAAATTTTGAATGACTTGTACTTGGCAAACACATGGTTGTTATCGAAATCTGTGAGGTCAATGCGAAGTTCATTATCTCCTAACGGAAACAAATTGGAAAGAAAGAAAGAAAAGAGCTCATCAGGTTCCAGCTACATTTTGCATCCTTAGGAGGGGTTTTTGTATGGCAGAACCCAAAATTTGAGCCTGGGCACCCAGCACAGCTTTTCAGTTCCTTCAACTTCACCTCACCTCTAATAGAGGCAAACCAGCAGCACCCTTCCCTTCAGCTCTGACACCAAAACCTCCCCCTTTCCACTGGAGTTATTGCTCACCCATCCTAGACTGGTAGGTTGCACCTCTTATCTTGGTTACATCTACATCTTAGAACCCTCTGTGCCAGAAAAATTAGAAGCAACCATAAAGAAACCCTCAAAACCTTCCCTGGTTATGCATGACTGAATGCTAGGTGCTGAGCAAGAAGATATTTGACATCGGTTTCATTAGCCCCTACTTGCAGAGCAATAATGACTTTTTAAGATGTGTTGCTAATGTGTTGAAAACCTGATTGATCAGCTGGTTTGGGGAGGGACAGAGAAGGGCTATGGGCAGCTGGAAAGAAAGTTCTCAGGAGGCCCAGATTTTGCAAAACAAAGCCTTCTCTACATAGCCTGCATTATTTTTAGAGTTCTTGTTTGCCAACGTAAGAAAAATCAGCAGTACGTGCTCTTCCTTAACTTGAGACCAACAATCAACACCCAAACAAGAGGGGCATAAACAAAACAGCTCTTATGCCTCTAGTGCTTTATGTTCTGGAGTCTGGTCAGTCAGTCCATCTGCGTCTCATAGGTAGGAGAAAGGAATTTCTGGTAAGGAATATTTGCCATTTGATTCATCACTCTATTTGCAAGGCCTTGACTGGAGCCACCAGAGCTACAGTGTTAGCTGGTCCAATGAGATTTCACATGAATTTATTTAGTTCTCTTTTAAACCCTGTTATACTCCTAGCCTTCACAACCTTCTCAGGTAAGAAGTTCCACAGGTTGACTGTGCGCTGTGTGAAGAAGAAGTTCCTTTTATTTGTTTTAAACCTGCAGCCCATTAATTTCATTTGATGGCCCCAAGGTCTTATATTATGGGAACAAGTAAATAACTTTTCCTTATTCACTTTCTCCACACCACTCATGATTTTATATATCTCTCTATCATATCCCCCCCTAGTCTCCTCTTTTCCACGCTGAAAAGTCCTAGCCTCTTTAATCTCTCCTCATATGGGACCCGTTCCAAACCCCTAATCATTTTAGTTGCCCTTCTCTGAACCTTTTCTAATGCGACTATATCTTTGTTGAGATGAGGAGACCACATCTGTACGCAATATTCAAGATGTGGGCTTACCACGGATTTATATAAGGGCAATAAGATATTCTCCATCTTATTCTCTATCCCTTTTTTAATTATTCCTAACATCCTGTTTGCTTTTTTGACTGCTGCTGCACACCGCGTGGACGTCTTCAGAGAACTATCCACGATGACTCCAAGATCTCTTTCCTGATTAGTTGTAGCTAAATTAACCCCCATCATATTGTATGTATAGTTGGGGTTATTTTTTCCAGTGTGCATTACATTTATCCACGTTAAATTTCATTTGCCATTTTGTTGCCCAATTACTTAGTTTTGTGAGATCTTTTTGAAGTTCTTCACAGTCTGCTTTGGTCTTAACTATCTTGAGCCGTTTAGTATCATCTGCAAACTTTTCCACCTCACTGTTTACCCCTTTCTCCAGATTATTTATGAATAAATTGAATAGGATTGGTTCTAGGACTGACCGTTGGGGAACACCACTACTTACCCCCTCTCCATTCTGAAAATTAACCATTTATTCTTACCCTTTGTTCCCTGTCTTTTAACCAGTTCTCAATCCATGAAAGGATCTTCCCTCTTATCCCATGACAACTTAATTTACATAAGAGCCTTTAGTGAGGGACCTTGTCAAAGGCTTTCTGGAAATCTAAGTACACTATGTCCACTGGATCCCCCTTGTCCACATGTTTTTGACCCCTTCAAAGAACTCTAATAGATTAGCAAGACATGATTTCCCTTTACAGAAGCCATGTTGACTTTTCCTCAACAATTTATGTTCTTCTATGTGTCTGACAATTTTATTCTTTACTATTGTTTCAACTAATTTGCCCGGTACTGACGTTAGACTTACCGGTCTGTAATTGCTGAGATCACCTCTAGAGCCCTTTTTAAATATTGGCGTTACATTAGCTATCTTCCAGTCATTGGGTACAGAAGCTGATTTAAAAGACAGGTTACAAACCATAGTTAATAGTTCCGCAATTTCACATTTGAGTTCTTTCAGAACTCTTGGGTGAATGCCATCCGGTGACTTGTTACTGTTAAATTTATCAATTAATTCCAAAACCTCCTCTAATGACACTTCAATCTGTGACAATTCCTCAGATTTGTCACCTACAAAGGAAGGCTCAGGTTGGGGAATCTCCCTAACATCCTCAGCCGTGAAGACTAAAGCATAGAATCCATTTAGTTTCTCCGCAATGACTTTATCGTCTTTAAGTGCTCCTTTTTTATCTTGATTGTCCAAGGGCCCCACCGGTTGTTTAGCAGGCTTCCTGCTTCTGATGTACTTAAAAAACATTATAATCATTTAAAATCTATCTTTTTGTAGTTATTAAACTTGTTTTATATTTTAACCTAAACCAGTGTGCCTTTAAGTGAAGTGTCTGGGGGAGAATCTCAGCTTGGTTACCATAAGTTTGCATATTCCTCTCCACATTGAGGGAGAGGAGAACCGAGTAATAAATTCATACTGGTCGGGTTTTGACCAGGGCAGGACAATACAGATCTGGGGTCTTAGGCTGGGAAGCTGGGGGTAATTTTGGCTGCAGCCTCTCTATTGTTGGTTCATGCAGTGGCTGGCCATACAACTGCAGCTGGGTGTGTCCCTGCCTGTGTGAATGCTGGTGGGAGTGTAGGACTGGGAGCGGTCTATGGCCTGGCACAGCAGCACAGGGCTGAGAGGGAGACCAGGCTGCTGAGTCAGACGGCTCAGTGGTACCCCAGTTCCAGGGGGCACCCCAGGGGGAACCCGTCACAGCCGCCACCTTAAATCCGTCTCTGTCTATGAAAACACACAACAAGGAAAGTCAGTAGCTGACATATGGCTGGATTGTTCTTTTCCTTATCAGAGAGCCCAGTTAAAGTTACAAAGAGAACGCTCTACCATCAAGTATATAGAGAGAACTTGGTGGGGGAAAGTGCAGACGATGCATTTTATTTAATTACCAAAAGAGGTTAATAGGTGAATATTGTCATTTCCCAACCAGAATTCTGTCAGGCGGCTGCCAAAACCTCTCTTGTATGAATTCCAGTCACGGAAAAAGTCCACTGAACCGTCTGCCCGCCTCTGGAAAACCTGCAGGGAAATGAAAGGGATGCAGGTCAGTTTCTGTCCTGAACAAAGCAAGGGTACAAAGCAGAATTTTAAAGCATCAGCGGTCACTATTAAACTAGTCAAATTCTACTCTGCCTCGCAGGATATAAGTGAGAGCTCAACGTGGTATTTAATTACTAGTACTTATTTTCATCTGTTTTGAGAATTGACAAAGTGGATAGATGCTGTAATAGATTCATAGATTTTAAGGTCAAGAAGGTCTCTTCATACACAGGCCATAGAATCTCACCCAGTACTTTCTGCATCGAGCCCACCAATAGAAGTCTAAAGCAATGAACAAATACAGTTTCACCTCTGACATGCTGGAAAGCTAAGGAATGACTTGTACATAAGGAAAAAGTAAGTGTTATAAGATAGCAGCTGTGGACAAAAATTACCAATAAGGAGCTTGTCTACAGCCATGTTCCAGTTGTGCAAGTGAAACTTTCTGAGCACCTGGTGCCTTAACACCACAAAGGGAAATCCTCCCACTGCTGTGTTAATAGGTTTAACAGGGAAATTGGAAGTTAAAATAATAAAATGATATTAAGAGCTGGTCAGAAAATGCAGTTCCATTGTAACTGAAATGCTTCATAAAGTCATATTGAATTCCTCAACATTTTGTACTATATATTATAATATAATCAAAATGACACATTTGTGCTGATATTATCTAAATGAAACATTTTTGATTGATCCAAAACAAAGAAAAATTAGAATATTCCTTTGGAGAATTTTAAAATTTTCAGGTTTCATTCTGATTTGTAAATAAGCCAAATTCTGAAATAGTGAAATCCTAGTGAAACAGAATTCCTCTGCATTGCACATATGTTCCCTCCTCTTTCAACCCCATTTTACACAATGGGCTATGGGGTTTTCCTTTTATAGTACTATAGGTATTGGATACAAAAGGTAACCAGAACCTGTAAGACCTCACTCCCTTATCCCCATCAGCTCTTCACTTTTTTCCTCATCTTGTGCACCTCCTCTTCCCCCAAATGCTAACGGAACAGATTTAAACCAGCTCCCAGCTCAGCCTCAATTTTATCTTAAACACACTGACAAGTTGGGAAGTTTCTGTTTGAAGACCTGCTCCTAGTGAACATGTATCACTGGGACAGCACAAAGAAAGAGATTTCATTTTCAACAAGGGTTACAAATGCCTTCACATGGTTGCTGTCCTTTCTAGGAAGTGACTTGTTTGAGCAAACCCTTGGCCCCATCCCACTCCCTGTGAAATCCATCAGTGATTTGCATTGGCTTTGATGGCAGCAAGAATGGGCACTCCGTGATTTGTTCTCACTTACTATCCATCCACCTCCATCGGTGTCCATGTCACACAGCACGGTCATGGCGTTACAGTCATGCGGGTAGATGGTGTACCAGCCGCTCAGGATGTTCCCTTTGGCTAACAGCTCCTTGCAGTTCTTCGCTCCTGGAGAGGATGGTAATTTAATGTTCTAAATAAATTTTGCTGGAACGGATAATTACACAAGCAGCACTGATCCCTTTTCAAGGAACTAGGAATTTCAAATAGTTGTCTCTGGAGTTTCCAAACCCTGGAGTGCTGGACTTCTTTTTAACCAGCTTCCTAAGTCCTGACTCCTGTTTGAAAAGACAGCAGCAAAAAGGTGCATTCCTGATGAAACTGACTCCTTCAGACTTCAAATGGCAATGTACACAAGGAACCACAGTGGGTTTTAGTCATTAGTCCATCTTACAGGGTTACCTGCTTGTATTACATTCAGTAGGGTTTCTGGTATAACTGAACCTCATGTAACTCAATAATGCTAACATAGCAGAAACAGGGGTCAATTACACTAGTTGCTACAGAAGTCAGAATGAATTGCAAGCACCTTCAACGGTGGCTCTACACTGTGAACTGAGCTCCAGGTCCCTTGAATGGGATGAGTTGACAGCTCATGTCATAGGCGCCGACTCCGTGGGTGCTCCGGGGCTGGAGCACCAATGGGGAAAAACTGGTGGGTGCTCTGCACCCACCAACAGCTCCCCACCCTGGCCCCCCACCCAAGCTCACCTCTGCCTCCTCCCCTGAGCGCGTCTTCCCCGCTTCTCCCCCTAGCTCTCAGCGCTTGCCGCCGCAAAACAGTTGTTTCACGGCGGCAAGCGCTGGAAGGGAGGGGGAGGAGGGGGAATGCGGCGCACTCAGGGAAGAGGCAGGGCTGGGGCGGGGATTTGGGGAAGAGGTCCAATAGGAACAGGGAGGGGTGGAGTTGGGGCGGGGACTTTAGGGAAGGGGTTGGTATGGAGGCAGGGCAAGGGTGGAGTTGCGGTGGGGCTGGGGGTGTCAAGCACCCACTGGCACCAGGAAAAGTTGGCGCCTATGGCTCATGTAATGTGATTCTGGGAAACACTCACCTGTCTTACAGTGTACGTCCTCCAGCTCCTTCTCGGCTGTTCAGGAAGAAAAACACAAGGGTGGGGGATTGAAACCGGGAAAAGAATGATATTTTCCTAAACTCCTGCTCAGGCCACAAGGCCTGTATGTATCATGAGTTAAGAGACAGTAAAGCATCTTAACGCATCTCTGACTCCAGCTACAGTATGTGGAGACACGTCCTTCCCTAGACAAAGATCAGTGTCCTACATTCTCTCCAACCACAGATTTTACTTCCCACAGCCCCATCCATAAAAATAACATCCACTTACACCTTAGCTAACATTCTTCACAAGCTGGGAAACATTCAGGCAATTGCAGGGTGTGAAATAAATGTTATCCCTTTAGTTCCTTCTGCACCAAAGATGTACAATTTCACACATTGGCTGTGATCTGAGCCTCCCCAAACTTTCAGAGGAGATCAGTTCTGGATCCAAATAAAGATGCACATGTGACAGCCCATGCTCATCGCTAATTATTGAATTCAAGGTTTTTTTCGCACTCTTGGATAGCTCCTCAGCTATAGGGATATTAACAAATTCAGTATTGTGCGCAAACAAATTACACTCTGAAAGTTTCCTGTGAGTCAAGTGTACTGCTTTTAAAATGAAATCAAATTATACTCTTGCCATAAAAGAAATTGTAGATGTTCTTACTTATAGTTCCAGGTACTCCAATGTCTCCTTTATCTCCTAAAAACACCCAAAAACACACGGGAACAAATCACTACACAGCCAAGAGACAGCATCCTTATCTGAGTGCTCATCCCAGCATTTGTTATTAATTTCATGTTGGTGTAAAACCCCAGTTCCCCCTACATCACCCCATGGAAAAAGTATTAACCATTCCAGAGTGATGAAGAGGAGAGAGGGCCAAATTCTTTTTCACATCAGTGTCACCCCACGGACTTCATCCGAGTTGAACGGGTACAAATGAGAGGGTAATTTGGGCAACTGTGTATGTTGGGGTGGTGGGTTTTTTTTCATTTTTGAGATGAAGGCTGGAATTTCTAAAGGGGACCCAGAAAGTTAAGTGTGCAACTCCCACTGACTCTGGGACGCATTGAGTGCACTCCCTACTGGCTCAGTCCCTATCACTATGGGTAATACCTAAAAGACAGGCTCAACAAGCCAGAATTATTGGACGTCTCTTACCTTTCAGACCAGGAACACCAATGTCACCCTTCGCTCCTGGTGGAAAACAGAAAGAGTGAACAGAGACGTAGCAATCTCAATGAGAGCTTACAACTGGGGTTCTATTGGGATAAGAGCTGGGTGAATATTAAAAATACAGATCTGTGAATTTGTTTGTGAAAAAATGGCCCAAAATGTAATTAATATCCATTCAATGGAGTCCAACTATTTGCTGTTCATGAATATTTAGATCACTGCTACTATTAATGAAACTACTTACATGTCCTGCAGACTGCATGAACTCAGACCGGAAGTTCTTCAGTCATCACTCTCATATAAAAGGATTCAGTCAACTATATCACGTGACTCCACACCACAAATTACCAATGCCTGTAGCAAGCATTTCACAAAACAGCCAGTGGCTGAGAATACTTTGGTGAACACCAGGGATAACAGATACATTCTTAGCAATCAGGAACAGTTCATGAGTGAGGCATAAAACAAAGAGAGGCCTAAATTTGATTCAGTTCATGCTCTAAATTGAGAGAGAGAGAGACAGCTGGGGGGAGGGGGATTGTTAAATGTTTCATAAAAGGGACATCCAAATGTTAAAAATTATTTCATGGTAGTTAAACAAATTTACTTAGTCTTTTTATTATTTTACCTTTCTCCCCAGCTGGTCCCATCTTCCCAGGGCTCCCCTGAGTTCCCTTTTCTCCTACAAACACAGAGAATGAATTTAAACATTTTATATATATTCAAACACAGAAGAAATTAGAACAGACCTGAGCTCCCAATTCTACCCTTTCCGGCTTAATCCTCAGGTAATGTAAAGCGACACTAAAGCGTACAGTCCCAAGCCAGTTTTCATCAGTGGATGATCTTGCTAAAAGACCATGTAAATTACATGCAGGATTGCAATCAGCAACACTATGGTTATTTATTGAGTAATTCATGTTTGTGCCTGCACCATCCAAAGCCGATTCTCACTCAGTGCTGAGGAAAGTACCTCTCATTCCTGCAGCTCCGGGTTCTCCTTTGGGACCTGTGGCACCGGGAACTCCAGGGCATCCTTGCAGAATAGCGAGCCGCTCGTTACCACTGAGACCCACCACTTTCACTTCTGGAGACATAAAATAATCATTATCAGAGACACAGGATGTGGGATGTTCTGCAAATTGTGAATTCCAGGCGGAAGCACAATACGCCATGAGATCTAACAGAGCCCTTTGCTTGACTAGAAAGGCAAATACAAACAAGCAATGTAGGTGCCAAGGCCTACTCAAGGGATACTACAGGCACAAGTAGGAGGAACAAGCCCCTTGACCTTCTGAGCCCAACCCCAGAGTGCCTCTCTGTGGCTCCCACGGTGGAGGGCTGCAGAAGAATCTTCTTTGGACCTTGGGGGAAGCTAGAGTCAGAGTGGAAAGCCTCTGCCCCAAACTCCCCCTCCAGCTGTGGGTTTTCTGGCCTGTCCCTCTGTGGTTCAAACTCTCCTGGCCTCTCGGTCCATATTTCCTCTTGCTCACAGACTGAAGTTTCAAGAGCTTCTATAGTCCAGACTGCATTGAGATTTGTGTTTAAAGCAGGGATTAAACCTCCTTCTTACATATGTGTCATGTAATTCATCATCCCCAAACTTACAGCAGTAATTCTGAGCACAGAATGGAGCTTCTGAGAAGTCCACTAGTTTGAGATATAATTCTTTAAAAGTTGGCCCTTAGAAAAAGAAGTTTAAAAAACAAACCCTTTGGTCCCTC
>NW_020697521.1:0-1560 GCF_002925995.2 Terrapene triunguis | reverse complement strand
CTGAGCTTTTCACGTTTGGCTAGCAGGGATCTTCTCTGATACCAGCCACATGATGGGGGGAGGGGTAAAGCGATCATCCCAGAGAATTGAATGGTGGGGTAGTTCGTTTGGTTTCTGGTGCTGCACGTTAACAGGAAAACTGCAGCACTCAACGGACTTTGCTTTATATGTGGGAAAGGAGGGCGCTGCTTTTAGGAAGGTTGCAGAAGCCGAAAGACAATGGCTTACCATGCAAGCCGAATTCTGTTGCCCGGACCTGCGTCTGTGATCTCTAACACCAAAGCCTCAGCCACTCAATATTAAGATGCAAAATGCGACCTTGTACCGAAATCATATGTGGTATGTAATGTGAATAGTGTTGTTCACTGTGAAAGAGTACAAGCATTGTTCTGTAAAATGTATCTTTTAAAATATTTCTCTCACTTTTTTCCCTCCCGCAGCTGCAAATTTTTCAAGCCTCCCTCCTCCGTCCCGAAGGCTATCTCAGATAAGGCGGAGAAAAAAAAGCACGCGAGATGAAATGTTCTCTGAAATCATGGAATCGACCCGCAATGAAAGAGCTCATCTGAATGTGTGGAAGGACACGGTATCACAGTACAGGAAAGCTGCCAGTGAACGTGAGGACAGGAGGGATGCCCGAGATGAGAGGTGGTGGCAGGAGGATCAGAGGAGGCAGGATGCAATGCTGGGGCTGCTGCGTGATCAAATGGATATGCTCCGGCATCTGGTGGAGCTTCAGGAATGGCAGCAGGATCACAGAGTGCCGCTGCAGCCCCTGTATAACCGTCCTCCCCAAGTTCCATAGCCTCCTCACCCAGACTTGTAAGAACACGGGGGGGGGGGGAGGCTCCGTACACCCTGCCAATCCACCCCCAGTGGACAGCAGAAGCAAAAGGCTGTCATTATAACCCCTCATAATTTGTCCCCCACACTTTAAAATCCAACAGTTTCACCAAGTACAAAAATCTCTTGGGTCTTCTGTTAAAACTTGTAAGCTACTGTCTGTAGAAACCATTGATTGTATCTATCCTGTGAAAGATACTTTATTACTATGTAAAACTTACAAACAAGTTAATTGACTTTGTTCTTGAAGTAATTGATACAATGTAAACAAACACTATAAGCCATTAAGTGACTTTCACTTCATTGTAACAGCAACGGCCCCTAGGAACAGACCCCCACCCTCTGTGATTAAAGGGCCGGGAGTCGCAAATGAATTAGCACACACCCCAAAAGTGGTGGAGACAGTAAATTAAAATATGGTTAAGATATGGAATGTATGTTGATGAATACTTGATGTACATGAATGGTTAGGGAGATGCCAGCCTAGAAAGGGAGTATCCATCGGCCGAAGAATGTGTAAAGTGGACCACCAGAACCCCCGGAGGGTAAACTGGGATCCACCCCATCACCTGGAAGGATGAGAAACACAAACTTTGGACAGTTTGGCGCCACCAGGAATGTGCCCAGGAATGTGTCCAGGAATGTGCCATCTGCTGATTGAGTCAGCAACAGCAGAATGAAACAGCTCCCATAGACTAACACAGGAATTAATTCCTG
>NW_020697520.1:5286-13777 GCF_002925995.2 Terrapene triunguis | reverse complement strand
AAAGACCCCCCAGCTCGAGAACAAAGGACTGTGAGGAGTGAGGTGGGCGGGGAGGTGCTGGCTGTTGGAAGGAGCCTGGCCTCTCCCCTGGGAACTGCCCAAGGAGGTCGGACGGACAGACAGACAGAGCTGGAACAACGGGGCTCCCAGCTGGGCTGTGGGCTCTGGGCTGACCCCACCGGTCTGGGCTTTAACCCACGTTTCCCTGGGCTCCCCTGAGCACTTCCCGTGCCGTGAGCAGCTAGCTAACAACCCGCTGTGACAGCGCGGCGTGTCCCTGGGAACGCTGGGCGAGGGGCACTAGCCCCTGCTGCGTGGCCAGGTCTCCCCTGGGATCTGGCTCGGTTGGACTCGCTGGGCAGAGCTGAGGGGGTGGGGCAGGAGGGCTGGAGCCCCCGGGGGTCAGGCTGAGGTAGCCTGGGGCTAGAGACAGCGCAGAGGGCTGAGGGCACCGAGGGAGCTGTAGCCCATGCCCTGCGGATCTGGAGGCCCTGGGAAAGGGCAGGCTGGTGCTTAGACTGCAGGTCTTGGGGCAGGGGCTGTCGCTGTCACCCGTGAGTGCATTGCCTGGTCCAACAGGGCCCTGGGCAGGGACTAGGCGAACCCCGTCCTGAACTGGGCAGGACTGTCCCACTTATACACATTGCAAGTGCCGCTCCCGGGGTGAATGATTTCGGGACAGCATTTGTCCCAGATTCCCTGCGACGCCGCTCAGCCCCCCCGTCACGAGGCCTTGCCCCCTGCTCCTCTGCTGCCCGTTAAGGCCCTGCCCCTGGCCAGGCCAGAAGCCAGAACCAGGCCATGGTAAGAGCCACCCAGGGAACCCAGGCTGCTCTGGGGAGCCCCAAACCCTCCGCCTGCCCTGAGCAGCATGTCCCTGGGGGTGGGGACACAGGCTGGGGCTGCTCTCGGGCATCCCACCCTCCCACCCACGGCCTGGCTCTGGCTTCCAGCCTGGGGTCAGGGCCTGGGGGGAAGAGGAGGGGCAGGGGCGTTAACTATCAGCTCTGTGTTCTTGGGGAACCAGGGTGCGGCACCCAGCCTGGCTGACTCACAAAAGACCTTCCCCCGCCCCCAGCCTCTGCTTGAACCAAAGCCGATTAGAAGAAAGACTCACAAAAGGCCTTGGGAGACGCACCTACGCCCCTGGGACAAGGGTGACAGGATTAAGGAAACTCCCCTAGCCTCATTTGCATCACAGATGGGACAAGGAGGCTTCTCCATTAGCATACAGAATGGAGACCAGAGATTCCAAGGCAAGAACCGCTCGGAAAAGCAGGGAAGCACTGCATGATGGGGGATCTCTGCTCCAGATATCAATGAATCCACGCCTGTGTGACGTTATTGACATGAACTGGAACCGTATAGATCATTATTGCAACCAAAGTCCTGTAGTGGCACCAGATCTTGTATATAGGGTGTCTAAGACAAGGTGATGGTTTGCTGGTTATTATTATGCTGTCTATATGTGTGTATCATTTTTGTAGTTGAAGTTATAAATATTGGCTCTGTACTGTCTGTATTTCAAACTTGTGCTATGCTTCTGGGAAACATCCCAGACAAGTTGGTGTTAGCTCTGCCTAGCCTGCTTGATGGCCCATTAAGGACCATCAGGTATACAACTGACCCATTGAGAGAAGGCGGATATGCCTTGTAACTCAGCAAAGTATGCAGGGACTTGCCCATGTGACTCCAGACTCCATTTTGCTGTAATTTTCCACAGTAAGGACAGAGCAATGTTCTTACACCTGGAAAAAAACTATAAAAGGCTGATGCCTCATCTCCATCTTGTCTTCAATCCTGCTTCTTACCTCTGGAGGGACTTTGCTACAAACGGAAGCTCTACACAAAGGACTGAATGACCCCTCCCAGCTGGAGATGTTCCAGAGACTTGATTTGAACCTGCAGTTTATTCCATCACTGCTACAAGCCTGAACCAAGAACTTTGCCCCCCTTGTGTCCCGATATTTTCTTCCTGTCATCTGGTCACCCTACCTACTACAGGACAGGCCCAACAAGGACAATAACAGAACACCACTGGCCATCACATACAGCCCCCAGCTAAAACCTCTCCAGTGCATTATCCACGATCTACAACCTATCCTGGAAAATGATCCCTCACTCTCACAGACCTTGGGAGGCAGGCCAGTCCTTGCTTACAGACAACCCCCCAACCTGAAGCAAATACTCACCAACAACTACACACCACACCACAGAAACACCAACCCAGGAACCAATCCCTGTAGCAAACCTCGTTGCCTACTCTGTCCCCATATCTACTCTGGCAACACCATGGTAGGACCCAACCACATCAGCCACACCATCAAGGGCTCATTCACCTGCACATCCACTAATGTTATGTGCCATCATGTGCCAGCAATGCCCCTCTGCCATGTACATTGGCCAAACCGAACAGTCCCTCCGCAAAAGAATAAATGGACACAAATCGGACATCAGGAATGGTAACATACAAAAGCCAGTAAGTGAACACTTCAATCTCCCTGGTCATTCTATTACGGATTTAAAAGTCACTATCATTGAACAAAAAAAACCTTCAGAAACAGACTTCAAAGAGAAACAGCAGAACTAAAATTAATTTGCAAATTTAACACCATTAATCTGGGCTTGAATAGGGACTGGGAGTGGCTGGCTCATTACAGAAGCAGCTTTTCCTCTCCTGGAATTGACATCTCCTCATCTATTATTGGGAGTGGACTACACCCACCCTGATTGAATTGGCCCTGTCAACACTGGTTCTCCACTTGCGAAGTAACTCCCTGCTCTCCATGTGTCAGTATATAATGCCTGCATCTGTAACTTTCACTCTATGCATCCGAAGAAGTGAGGTTTTTACCCACGAAAGCTTATGCCCAAATAAATCTGTTAGTCTTTAAGGTGCCACCAGACTCCTTGTTGTTTTTGGAGTGTCTAAGGGAATTGCTTGTGTGACTTGCGGTTGGCCAGTGGGGTGAGACCAAAGTCCTCTTAGTCTGGCTGGTTTGGTTTGCCTTAGAGGTGGAAAAACCCCAGCCTTGGGCTGTAACTGCCCTGTTTTAAGCAATTTGTCCTGAATTGGCACTCTCAGTTGGGTCCCGCCAGAACCAGACTCATTACACCCTGCACACACCAGCTCAGTAGTTATCAGACCAATTCTAGTAATAAATCCTTTATTGGTATCCAAAATACCGAAGCCCCCTAATTGCACTGTGAGCTCCCTCCAAGGAACACGGCCCGTAACCAGGAATGATCAATGCCTATTGTCTAGCCTGAAACAAAACAACTTTGGGATACTCCCTTAAGCCATCAGTTTACCCATAAACAAATCTAGTGTTAACCATTGTTGTTTCCCTACGAAAACTCCTACCCACGCTCAAGTAAGTGTTCTGATGCCTGGATCCAAAATCTGCATCAGTTCCATTGGCACTTCATCTTCTCCTGACTGATCGTGCTGGGGGCTCTGCCTGTCTCCAGCACTCCGGACCCTCAGCTTCCACCACCTGGGACCCCCGATCGATTCCAGCTTCACGGCGCGGTGAGAACCCAGCTCTCTCTCTCTCGGTGTAGCCTTCTGACCCTGACTTGTGTGATCAGTTATAGTTTTCTAAACCTGACTTTTATAATCAAATTTAAGTTAGATTTAATATTATCACTAAAAGAACAGGAGTACTTGTGGCACCTTAGAGACTAACAAATTTATTAGAGCATAAGCTTTCGTGGGCTACCGCCCACTTCATCGGATGCAAATATTATCACTGTTTTGTTTAATAAAAAATAAGATAAATGGAGATATCCTATCTCTTAGAACTGGAAATGACCTTGGGGTCATCAAGTCCAGCCCCCTGCCTTCACTAGCAGGACCAAGTACTGATTTTTCCCCAGATGCCTAAGTGGCCCCCTCAAGGATTGAACTCCCAACCCTGGGTGTAGCTGGCCAATGCTCAAACCACTGAGCCATCTCTCCCCCATGGTTATTACCAGGCAATAAATAACTTTCATGGTTAATCTAGTTGCTTCTCTCTCTCCCACCCCACCCCACCCCTGTGGGTGTTTTTTGGCTTCCTCATTCGTTCTTCAGCAACGCTCCTCGTACCTAAGCTAAAGATCCCTGCAGTGCCCCAAAATCCTGTGGGGTTTGCTCATCAAGTGGGTTACTGCCTGAACAATTGTAACGTGACAGTGGGGACAGGGACGTGCTGAACCTGGGACATAAAACGGTGGCAGATTAAAAGTCTTGCTCGACCCAGTCTGCTGAGTCCAGGGACATATAAGGGGTCAGATTGGGAGTGCTGATTAACCCGGTCCTCTCAGATACGCTCTGTTAATGTGTGTGTGTTCATCTGATTCTGGGGCTGGAGGAACCCAGCCCGGGGGAACCTAGGTCCTGCAGGATCGCTCCACTGGGAGGGGACTTGCAGAAGGGAGAAGTAGAGCTACGTATGAGAACACAAGTGACACAAGCAGTACATTGATAGAAGCATAACCCTAATAAATGAGCGTACCCCAAAGTAATGGGCAAATCTAGTAACAGGGGGTGGGACCAAAGAGAGGAACCAGGGTCTCGTTTTCCCCCCACAAACTTCTACTGAGGTTCCAGCACTCCTGATATCACCCCTGCAGCCGACCCTCTGCCCAACCCGTCACCAAAGGGGGCGTGTGGGGTCCCTCCCAAAAGTGAGGAACTCGCTGGTCGTCATGGCGATTGCATGGGGAAACTGTAGCGTTACGTGACACAGAACACCGGGTTCCAAGTCTCCGGGAGGTGAAACGTCACATGGGGTGGGGTGGTCTCGGGCTGGCTCAATCGACACGGAGAACAGTGGAGATCTGTCAGCACAGCCCCATGGTTACAGCCTGATGAGACGCAGGCGTGAGCGCTGCCAGAGAGAAACGGCGCTAAGGACGGACTCTGGACAGGGCCCAGCAGGGCTGAGCTGAAGTTGATGAAATGCCCCACTCATGAAAAGGGACAGAAGCCTGGGACTGAGAGAGAAGCCTGGCTGGCATCCATTCCGGCAGAGATCCTCTGCCAGCCGTGCGGGGATTCAGCCCCACATTCTGCCAGGCCTTTCCCCTCCTAGGCACTAGTGCCCCTATGCCGGTTCCTCTGCTGCCCGCCTGCTCTGATAGCCGAATTCGGCGTCTTCAGTGAGTATTTTAAATAATAAACTTTACTAAAGAAATGAAAGTAAACCCATAAGCACTGGGGGTCAGGCAGAGTCAGTGGGACAACCACAACCGGCCAGATTGCTAAAGAATTGGTAACAAGATACAAAAGATGTACATTATCAATGGACCAATCAATGCAGAGAAACAGGTTACCAGCTCAAAACCTGTTGCCGGGAAAGGTAAGAAACTGGTGCTAGGTAGGGTTGCCAACTTTCTAATGGCACAAAACCAAACCCCTGTCCCGCCCCTTCTCCGAGGGCCCACCCCCACTCACTCTGTCCCCCTTCCCTCTGGTGCTTGCTCTCCCCCACCCTCACTCACTTTCACCGGGCTGGAGCGGGGGTTGGGGTGTGGGCTCTGGCTGGGGGTGCGAGCTCTGGGGTGGGGCCGGGGATGAGGGGTTTGGGGTGAAGGAGGGGGCTCAGGGCTGGGACAGGGTGTTGGGAGGGGGGTGAGGACTCTGGCTGGGGGTGTGGGCTCTGGATGGGTTGGGGATGAGGGGTTTGGGGTGAAGGAGGGGGCTCAAGGCTGGGACAGGGTGTTGGAAAGGGGGTTAGGACTCTGGCTGGGGGTGTGGGCTCCAGTAGGGAGTTTGGGTGGGGACACCATCCTGGGGCAGGGAGTTGGTGTGTTGGGGGGGGTGCAGGCTCTGGGAGGGAGTTTGGGTGGAGGAGGGGACTCCAGGCTGGGGCAGGGGGTTGGGGTGTGGGAGGGGGTTCAGGGTGCAGGGTCCCAGCAGCGTTTACCACGGCTTCCAAGAAGCAGCCACCAGGTCCCTGCAGCCCCTAGGCGCATGGGCAGCCAGGGAGGCTCCATGCGCTGCCCTGCTGCCCACAGGCGCCGCCCCCGCAGCTCCCATTGGTCACGGTTCATGGCCAATGGGACCTGCAGGGGAGGTGGCAGCACGCGAAGCCTCCTTGGCCACCCATGTGCCTAGGGGCTGCAAGGACCTGGCGGCTGCTTCCAGGATCTGCGCAAAGTTAGGGCAGGCAGGGAGGCTTCCTTAGCCCGGGCCCCCGCTGTGCCACCGACTGGCCCTCTAATGGCCCGGTCGGAGCTGCCAGGGTCCCTTTTCAACCGGGCGTTGCGCTCGAAAACCAGACACCTGGTCAGCCTAGTGCTAGGCGGAGGATCACCCCAGGAGCTGTCCTGCGCTCCTCAGGCCAGGAGGCCTTTCTGTACGTGTGCAGAGCCACAAAGGTCCCTGCCAGACACCTTGATTGACAGCCCCTAGGCTGCCCTGTGCTGTTAGCTCTGCCTCCATTCCACGGCCGTGTTTGCTGTTAGATCCAGCGCCTAGGCCTGTCTTAGGTTGTCCCTGTCTTTCCAAGGATCTTACCCGTCTTTGGCTCCCGCGTCCTGGAGGGGTTTCCCAGCTGGGAATGTGTCACAGGAGGGTCCTATCTACAATCCGCCCCACAAGTTCATTTCAAGTCACTTTTAATAAGCCCATTTCAATTTCCAACTTGGTCTGGACTAATCCTAACGTAGCGTTTTCCTGGTGCCCCACCACATGGATCTCCCCAGTCGCACACACAGTTTGTATCTACCCACCAATCCAGCAGGTGCGACAGGACATTGAAGATCCAAGGAGCAGTAGGTGAGCACCCCAACAGTAGTTCCCACCAACTGGGGTGACCTGCGTTTTGGATGACCTCAGCTGCTTTTATAAATCCCCTCTTAACAATTTCCAGTTTTACTCTAATGGCCCCCACTTGTTTTTCCAACTGAGTGAGAAGTTGTATGGTTGTGGTTATTATACAGTAGTATAGATTGTAAATGTGTAATAATAAAATACATGAACCTATACAGCTCCCAGCACTGAGAGCTCCTGGAGCCCTGCCCCCCGGCAGCACACACTGGGAGCGACTGGCCCTTCGCTCCAGGATTGAGGGAGCTTCACAGTCTCCTGTAGCTCGGAGGCGCCTCTGTGGGGTGGGAGACCCCTGTTCAACTCTTCCCTCCCCTCTGGCAGCGAGCAGGGATTGACCCATGGGCTCCCACCCTCCCCTAACCACTGGGGTCAAAGCTCTAAGGTGTGCGGCACCGGCAGCTCCTCCTCCGCCTGGATTCTGAGTGGGACCCCGTCCGGTCGGTGCCGGCTCCGCACGCCTGCTGGGTCAGGCCCTGCACGCACCATGGGCACTGAGTGCTGCTGTTCCCTGGGTTGTGGCTCACGCTAGTGCTTGGCTGGGTATGTGTCCAGGTGCCCAGAGGGCAGAAGCCATGCCCAGGGCAGAGCCAGAGGCGCTAGGGGAACTTTTACCCTGAACACTGAGGTGCCGGGTGTGCTTAGGCGCCCACAGGTGTCAGTCGGTGTTTGTGGATCCCTGTCACAGGGAGATGCAGTGTTACTGCCGGCGCCGGCACCCCCAGGCCTACAGCTCCATGGCCCGGATCATGCTGGTGAGCCAGGCACCTCGCCAGAGATTCACTGCAGAAGTTATGGGCGTGTAACAGGGTGGGCACCCACCTATCACGAGCACCCCCTTAGTCGAGTGCATGTGCCTGCCACTCCTTGGTTTCTTCAGCGGGTCCTCAGCAAGTCAGCCCTCCAGCCAAGTCATACACTGTCTGTAGGTGGAACAGAACAAACCCCTTCCAGGGTATATAGCCTTTACCTTGTCCTGGCGCTGGCATGGGGCTTCCTCCCTGGGGACACTATCTTCCTGCAGCCCTCTTTGAGCACAGTCCTGGCTCAGTCCCTGCAGCCAGCCAGGAGCTCCTTCTTAGCTCCCCCAGTCCCTGTCCGCACTGAGCTGTTTGCAATCCTGTTGCTCTCTCAGCCGGCCAAGAGCACAGTCCTCCCTCTTCCAGCTCCAGGGGACAACTGACTGACTTTGCTTCTGCTGCTGCTTCTTATATGGCCCTCCTGGCCCCTGATTGGCCACTCCTGCAGTCCCTCTGATTGGCTGCTTCCCCTGCAGCCACTCTAGGCCACTTGGAGGACCTATCTTCTGCTCCTCTCTGGGACGGGGTGTGGCAGGACTCTGAGACCTCCAGGAGGGGGCCTCTGGGCCTAGTCCACCCTGTCACAGGGAGGCTGCCCCTCGAGAAAGGGATGACGGGGTGTGAAGGGGGCGGCTGCCCCGTGGGGATAGGGATGCGGGAGTTGATTCTTCCCACACCCCTGGGGGGGGTAATGCCCCAATGAGCCCCATTACAGGGGCCCAGGTAGGATGTAGCCCCCAGTTCTCTGCCTCCCAGGGACCCGTCTCCTCTCACCCTTTTGTTAAGTGTAGGGGAGGGGCGTGGCCCAGCTGTGGAACCCACAGGATCCTCCATAGGGCTGTGAGGGCAGGGCGATGGCCCCCCAGGACCCTCC
>NW_020697520.1:0-5276 GCF_002925995.2 Terrapene triunguis | reverse complement strand
GTGCCCCCTGCCCCTGATCTGTGGGGCCCAGGTGCAGCTGGAATAGGGGGTGACAAGGGGGCACCCAGGGCTCCAGAAAAGGGGCCTCTGACCTGACATGGGGGCCTGGATGTGACTGTGGACGGTAGGGGCCTGACCTGACCCAATGGGGTGGGCCTCTAGGGTATTGAGGGGGTCCAGTGCTGGGGCGGGGCCCAGGACCAAACCCCACAACCAGTGCTACCTGGCTCTGCCCCTCCTCCACATCCCCCAGCCGGACTGCAAGGTTGTGCAGCTCCGGGGTGGTGGGGGGCAGAGCCCTGGGTGGGGAGAGGGGGCTCTGGTTGTCAGGGGGATAGTTGCTGTGGGGGAGCTGGTTGTTGGGGCAGTGGGGGTGTGACGTTACAGTCCATATGATTTTATGAAAATATGCTAATGAGTGGGAATATAATGTAACTGGAATATGTTTCATGCAAAAGGTCTCTTGTAAGGTATCATTACAAAGCTTATAATCTACTGAGTGTGTTCATCCAATTTGTATGAATGTATCACTCTTGTATCTGAAACTAGAAATATGAAATATAACTCTGAGTCCTATTGTAGTTATGCAAAGTGTGGGCCATTAATGGGGGTTTGGAATCTGTTGGCTCCCATTAACTAGGACAATTGGTTGTAAATGGCTCTGTTTACTTGCAAGCCTTCCTGTGAGTCAGGCCGGGAAGGATGGAGGCTGGGGTCTCACAGGACATGTGACCATGTCACCTGGTACTGGAATCCATCTTAAACCTGGTGCTTTTCCAGTTAGAAGGAGGGATGGGGATCCAGAGAGACAAAGGGTTCCCGCCTTGGGCCAAAGCCATATAAGGGGGTGGAACAGAACAAAGGAGGTTCCAGTCATGAGAAATCCCCTAGTTACCACCTGAGCTGGAGCTAACAAGGTCTGTACAAGGGGAAAGGATTGGGCCCAGACTAGGAAGGAGTCTAGTCTGTGAAAGAAGCTTATTGGAAAATCTCTGAGGGTGAGATTTTATCTGTAATCAGTTTCTTAATATATTCGGCTTAGACCTGCGTGTTTCATTTAATTTTGCTTGGTAACTTACTTTGTTCTGTCTGTTATTACTTGAAACCACTTAAATCCTACTTTTTATACTTAATAAAATCACTTTTTGCTTATTAATTAACCCAGAGTAAGTAATTAATACCTGGGGGAGCAAACAGCTGTGCATATCTCTCTATCAGTGTTATAGAGGGCGAACAATTCATGAGTTTACCCTTTATAAGCTTTATACAGAGTAAAATGGATTTATTTGGGGTTTGGAGCCCATTGGGAACTGGGTATCTGGGTGCTGGAGACAGGAGTACTTGCTGAGCTGTTTTCAGTTAAGTCTGCAGCTTTGGGGACGTGGTTCAGACCTGGGTCTGTGTTTGCAGTAGGTTTGCGTGTCTGGCTCAACAAGACAGGGTACTGAAGTCCCAAGCTGGCAGGGAAAATGGGCTCAGAGGTAGTCTCAGCACATCAGGGAGCAGTCCCAAGGGGGTCTCTGTGACAGAACCCGTCACAGGGGGATGGTTGCTGGGGGGTCAGGTTGCTGGGAGATGGGGGGCATACGGTAAGTGCTGCCTGACCAAAGCTGCTGCTCCCACATTATGGCCCCCTCCCCCATTTGTCAAACATGTAACCCCCTGGGCTCCTGTCCCCCCACAGCTCCAGCAGCTCAGAGCCCAGCACATGAGGGGGGTTGGACTGCAGGGGGGCTGGGCAATTGGTAGGTCTGACACCGCCCACTGCCTGACCCCCAATACCTTGTCTGTCCTGCTCTCCTTCCTCTGTTTGCCTCCCACATTCCCTGCCCGTCCCCCTGTGACCAGGGTCCCAAGAGGGCCACACTGAGGGCTTGTCTACACTATCGCGTGGGGTCGATCTAAGATAAGGAATTTCAGCTACGTGAATAGCGTAGCCGAAGCCAACCTACTTAGATCTACTTACCGCGGTGTCTTCACTGCGGTAAGTCGACAGCTGATGCTCTCACGTCGACTCCGCTTGTGCTCCTCGTTCTGGTGGAGTACCGGAGTCGAAGGGAGAGCGCTCAGTGGTCGATTTATTGTGTCTATACTAGATGCAATAAATTGACCCCCGCTGGATCGATCGGTGCCCGCCGATCCGGCAGGTAGTGTAGACAAGCCCTGGAATTACTCAATCAGGGCAAACTGTAAAGAATGGGGCAGACGATCCCCAAACTGGTGGGTTATTCTAATACTCAGATTCACCCAGCCAGCAACAAAACAGCTTCTACAATATATTACTGGTGACCCAGGAGCCAACACACACTTCCCCTAGAGCGACCCAGCCTTGGGTTCCCACCCCAGCCACGTCAGATAGGATGAAGATTGCTGAAAATCTTATTCATCATATAAAAAGTTCTACCAATCCCAAAGGGTCGGACACATCACCTCCCAGGTTAATGACTAGTTCAGATCTTACCCAAATACACGCTACAGCCAGTTCTTGTTAACAACACTAACATTTATTGAAGAAAAGAGAGTCTTGGTTCAAAGATCATTCTACATACAGGCAAGAATCGAGTTCTTAGGGTAGTTTCATAGCAGAGCCGATGAGCTCAGAGGTGCACAGAGTCCTTTCCGAACTAGACCATAGGTTCAGTCCAATGTCCAATATCAGGGGGACCCAGATTGGAGCTAGGGACCTCAGTCTTGCAAGGCGTAAGCAGATCTAAGACCCAGGATCAGGGCCCCCGAGTTCTTTTCATAGTTCTCTGGCAGGCTATTCACGCCCCTTGACAGCAGGCAGTCCTTGGGCGAAGCCTTGTGGCTTTGAAGTAGAATTACCTATTTCCTATGTATGCAGCGGTGACCAGTTGCATTCCCCAGCACAAGGTAATTCTCCAGTGAGCAGTTCATTGACAGTTTACTACAAACTTCAAAGAGAAACGTAGACCATGAAATTATTACACCCAACTGTTCCCTTTTTGATCCCTGACTCAGTAGAACATTGTGACAGACAGGAACCGTCTGTTCGCCTGGGTAACATCTAACACATACAATTAGTATTACCTCTAATTCTCTAGCAATACAGGTCTGCATTTCCAAGCCCTAGTCTGTTCCCCACGGCTCTGTTGCTATTTATAAGGAATAACCACAATTATCATTTACACGCTTCTCTAACATGTCTTTAAAGGTTAAATTTGGGTCATTTCGTCTGCTAGTTACTTAACCCTTTCTGGCTCAATCTCCCCCCCCCCCCCCCCCCCCCCGTATCCCCTGTCTGCCCCCCACCTCCCCTGCCCCAGACAGCCCGGTGTCAGTCACACCTGGATTTCTGCAAAGAGTAAACAACCTTTTCCCCCGTCGGGCCAAAAGGGGGGCTCGGATACACTCAATGAAGCCGCGCCAGGTGTATAAGTCTAACCGGTTTTATTGCCAAAATCTAATAAGCTTCCTAGCCTTCACGAGTTACTAAATACCTGCTTTCCAGCCAGCCAGAATCAATGCTTGCGCCCCTTCTGCTACGGACAGTCCCAGACCCACCAGCCTGGTCCTTGAGGGCTCGTAGCAGGCGCTGCTCCAGCGTGGGGAGTTCCTGGGCACCCACCAGGTCTGCAGGTGAGACTGTTGGTCTAAAGCAATTCTCACGGCCGTTTTCATCCTCATCTCTTTCTCGGGGGGCGTATTCAGCCACAAGCAGGCTCTGACAGGAAACACTACTGCTTTCTATTCCCACACTTAACACTCCTAGGCCCAGGTTCTCTCTTTATTTGTTTAGCCAGTCAGTGATCAAAGCCAGTTCACTACTAGCTCCACACAGACCATCCTGTAATAACAGGTCAAGGTAACTGGTGGTCAGCCCCAACATCCCCCCCACCTAGTTAACCCTGCCCCACATAGGGGAAATTGAGGTGGCTCCACACCCCAGTGATCCCCCACAGGTCCCGAGCCCAGACCCATGGGTGCTGGGCCTCACCGGCCCGAGGGGGCACAGTGGACAAGCATGTCTCCTGCCCTGGGCCTCCTGGCCAGCACAGACCCACCTCCCATAGGACCAGCGGAGCCCCTGGAGGCGACTCTAGCCCCACCCTAACTCTAGTCCTTTGGTCCAGCCAGCGCCAGCCAGCCAAGGGCTTCGCAGACTGTCCGAGTCGGGGGAAGGGGCACAGGGAGGGGAAGGGGGAGGGCCCTGCCCAGCCCCACCATAACGAGGACTCTCCATCGACCTTCCGTCCCGGACACGGGGGTTCACACTTGCTGCTGTCACTGCGGCGCAGGGTTCAGGAGCAGCCGCAGCCCCACCGCCAGGTGGTCCGAGCAGCCGGCCAGCTGGCTGATGAAGGAAAACTTCTCCACCTCCTGTGACCATATAAATCATTGTTGCAACCAAGGTCCTATAGTTGCACCAAATCTTGTACAAAGGAGGTCAAGTAAGGTGTCTAAGAAAAGGTTGTAATTTGCTGGTTATGATGATGCTGTCTGTATGTGTGTATCATTTTTGTATTTGAAGTTATGAATATTGGCTCTGTACTTGTATCTCAGTGTGTTTGATTCTAAGTAGCACCAGTGAAGCATTTGGCCAGCTTCTTGAGAAGGGACGATTCAGATAAAGTGCCCAATCAAGAAACACTTAACTGACAATGGACCTTGGGAGACTCCAATCCACATCTGAGGAGCCTTCCTGGGAACGTTCAAGGTAGCATGTGAGCAATGGCTGCTCTCCCTGTAAAGAACCGAGTCATGCATGGACATGTGACTTGCCCATGTGACTCCAAACTCCACCTGGCTGCTGTGATGTTCCACAGGAAGAACAAAGGGGTCCTTCCACATGGCAGAGGATATAAAAGGCCCTGGAAACCCCTACATTTTGTCTTCAATCCTGCGTCTAACCTCTGGAGGGACTTTGCTACAAACTGAAGCTCTGAACAAAGGACTGATGACCCATCCCAGCTGGGGATGTTCCAGAGACTTGATTTGAACCTGCAGTTTATTCCATCACTGCTACAAGCCTGAACCAAGAACTTTGCCATTACTGTATGTAATTGATTCCATTTAACCAACTTTAACTCTCATCTATATTTCTTTCTTTTTATGAATAAACCTTTAGATTTTAAATTCTAAAGGCTTGGCAACGGCGTGATTTGTGGGTAAGATCTGACTTGTATTTTGACCTGGGTCTGGGGTTTGGTCCTTTGGGATTGGGAGAACCTTTTTTCTTTTACTGGGGTATTGGTTTTCATAACCAGTCATCCCCACAAGAAGTGGCTGCTGGTGGTGATACTGGGGAACTGGAG
>NW_020697519.1:32472-49799 GCF_002925995.2 Terrapene triunguis | reverse complement strand
CCAGAGTCCGGCCTGCAAGGCCTCTTGTCTGGTGACAGCTCCCTGTGCTGGATTCTCTACCCAGGACCTCCGTTGCTCTCCCCAGCCACTCACTGATCCCCTTAGCTCTGCCCAGCTCACATGGAGGATGGGCCCCCGGGCTCCTGACTCCCTCATTGGCCTGCCTGCCCTGTCAATCAGGCTAACTTGGGGCACTGTCCACTCCACATTGGCCCTGGGGACTGTCAGTCTCAGGATCCTGCTTTCTCTTTGGCCCTTCCTTTTTTTTTGCTATTGGGACAGGGCCAGCCAAAAAAACCCAATAAGTTTCAGTGAGGGGCTCCTGTTGTGCCGGGTGCTGCACAGACCCAACTGAGATCGGGAACTGAGACGTTATTGACATGAAGTGTGACCGTATAGATCATTGTTGCAACCAAGGTCCTATAGCTGCACCAAATCTTGTACAAAGGAGGTCAAGTGAGGTGTCTATGAAAAGGTTGTAATTTGCAGGTTATGATTATGCTGTCTGTATGTGTGTATCATTTTTGTGTTTGAAGTTATGAATATTGGCTAGCTACTTGTATCTCAATGTGTTTGATTCTAAACAGCACCAGTGAAGCATTTGGCCAGCTTATTGAGAAGGGACTCTTCAGATTAAGTGCGCAATCAAGAAAATGGACCTTGGGAGACTCCAAACATTTAACTGACAATAGACCTTGAGAGACTCCAGTCCACATATGCGAAGCCTTCCTGGGAACGTTCAAGGTAGCATGTGAGCAATGGTTACTCTACCTGTAAAGAACTGAGTCATGCATGGCCATGTGACTTGCCCATGTGACTCCAAACTTCATCTTGCTGCTGTGATTTTCCACAGTAAGAACAAAGGGGTGTCCTTCCACATGGCAGAGGATATAAAAGGCCCTGGAAACCCCTCCATTTTGTCTTCAATCCTGCTTCTTACCTCTGGAAGAACTTTGCTACAAACTGAAGCTCTGAGCAATGGACTGAATGACCCATCCAAGCTGTGGATGTATTCCAGAGACTTAACTTAAGCCAGCAGTTTATTCCATCACTGCTACAAGCCTGAACCAAGAACTTTGCCATTACTGTATGTACTTAATCCCATTTAATCAATTTTAACTCTCATCTGTATTTCTTTCTTTTTATGAATAAACCTTTAGATTTTAGATTCTAAAGGATTGGCAACAGCATAATTTGGGGGTAAGATTGGACTGGTATATGACCTGGGTCTGGGGCTTGGTCCTTTGGGATCCGGAGAACCTCTTTTTCTTTTACTTGGGTATTGGTTTTCATAACCATTCATCCCCATAAGGAGCTGTGCTGGTGGTGATACTGGGAAACTAGAGTGTCTGAGGGAATTGCTTGTGTGACTTGTGGTTAGCCAGTGGGGTGAAACTGAAGTCCTCTCTGTTTGGCTGGTTTGGTTTGCCTTAGTAGTGAAAACCCCCCAGCCTTGGGCTGTGACTGTCCTGCTCTAAGTAATTTGTCCTGAATTGATACTCTCAGTAGTGTCCCGCCAAGGGCCGCATTGTTACAGGGACACATTGTGCCAGGCAATACACAGCTGCCAACTGAGATCAGGTCCCCATTGGGCGGGCACAGCACAGACCCCGACTGAGCACTTGCAATCTAAGAAGAGGGAGAAAAGTTTTTTGCCAAGCCCACAAAATGCTTTACATTCAACTGACCAGCACTGCCCTGTTTGGATGTTTCTCTCTTTGTCTGTACATGGTAGCTTTTGAATGCTGCATCCAATCTATCCCCGGCTCTGGGGCATAACCCTGTTCAAATCAAAAGAACTCCCCAGAGCAGTGAAGAACCTGAGCCAGGGAAATGTACTTAGGTGTGCTGGTTATTTTGTCTAGAGCTGTGTATTTCTTGTGCTCGTGAGCACAGCTGAGTGACATCGTTTGGAGGAAGAGTTTATTCGCTGAAATATGCAGTTTGGGGTCGACCAGAACAATTGACAAATACAGATTGAATTTTGCAAATAGTTTCGGGTGAAAAAAATTTAAGAAAAGTGGAACCCTTTCTTTGACATATTCCAAAAAAACAATTGGACTTTTTTTGCTTTGAAATGTAAGAAGAGTCAGGATGAGCTCTACCCTGACATCTGGTGGTGAATTGTGTCGAGTTGTGGAAAAGAACTTCAGGGGCTGATCTTGTTTGCATACGCACACCCACCCCGCCTAGCATGAGCCCACAGCAACCCAAATGGTCACTTTGGCTGCTGTGGGATCCCAAGTTTCTCTGTTATTGGGGCAGGAAGAATAAAGTTTTGTTACCCTGATTATGTGAATCCAGGACAGTGGAACTGTTTTATGACAGAGGGACTCACCATCAACGAAGTAGCACTCACTAGACAAGGGACATGGGTTCCAAAACCCAGTGACTGGGGAGGGGCAGCTGCCAGGCATTTGTATCTGATGGGATGGGGGCTCTGAAACATCAAGTGTACTGCTTTTTCTTTCTCTACTGTGGAATATCAGAGCACATTTTGATTCTATTAGGAGTTTAGTTATAGGCTGCTGAGCTGAATTCACCTTGTGCCCATGGTGCACAAGCACTGAGTCTCCCCTACTACAAGCTGAAATTACTAAAGAGTTAAAATTACTAAGAGCTGAAAGCACTGAGTGTTATGTTAAGTAGCGGGGGGCCTGAAGATATATGGCTGAGCAGCTGGCGGAGCGGAGCAGTTCGTGGGACGGCTGGAGCGGCTCACGGGATGGCTGATGGAGTGGAGTGGCTGGCGGAGTGGCTCATGGTGAAGGCTGCAGCAGAACCCCATGGAGAGGTGGGCCCTTAACACCCCTGTGCCCCCCTCCCCCGCATTTCCACACAGGCTGGGAGGTAAAACTGCAGGTAAACTTTTGAACTCTGGGGCTGCACTGACCAGGGACAGAGACTTTTGGGTTGTTGGACTTTTGGGTGATTTTTGGGTTGCTGGACTGAAGAGACTTTTGGGGGTGTTGGACTTTTGGAACGTAGGGTGATTTTTTGGGTTGCTGGACTTAAGACCCTGAGGGGAAAAGAACACTGCCAAACTTACTTGGGGGTGGGTCTTTTGCTCATGATTTGTGTTATGAATCCTGTTTGTGGTGTTTCCCCAATATAATGCCGCATTGTTTCCCTCCTTTATTAAAAGGCTTTTGCTACACTCAGACTCTGTGCTTGCGAGAGGGGAAGTATTGCTTCTTAGAGTCACCCGGGGGGTGGTATGTAATTGTCCCAGGTCACTGGGTGGGGCTTGAGCCAGTTTTGCATTGTGTTATTGAAACGGAACCCCTAGATACTGAACCCGGCCCTTGTTGCTGCCAACTCAGATGGGCAGAAGGGTTACAGAAACAATGCTTTATTCTGAAATGTAGCTAGACTTGATTTAAAAAAAATCATAATAAAAGGGGATTGAGAAAGAAAGAAAGAATTGGAAATGAAACTAAATGAAAACTTCAATACCAATGCCCAAGACACCCTATGATAACCTCAGCCCCAACCCCCATGATGCCATTATCATGAAATCCATAATAACCTTAGCCCCAATCCTCATGATGCCCTTAACCCCATGATACCTTTAACCTCATAATAATTACATCCCTGACCCGGGTACTATCTTTGCCTGGCTCTCTCTCTTCTTGGTGTATTCAGTGGGCAATAACACGGGGAAGTGAAAATCACCATAGGCCTCCACACTGTCACCTGGGCCATCACTTGTTTTCATTTGGTTTTCAAGGAACCCTGTACCGGGGTGACATCAGGCAGAGCAGAATGAAAGCGGTCACACCCTCTTCAGCACGTTGAAATTAGCAGCACTTATTTCTTTGCTTAGGTTCCCAGGAAATCAGTCCCCATTATTAGAGAATAATAGATCCAGGGAGGGGCAGACAGGTGCCCATGAAAACCTGCCCCGGCATTTTTATTACCCAGCTGAGTTTTGATTGGAAGGATAGGGGCAGCCTCGTTTGGCCAAGACAGGCCTGGAGAAGGCAGAACCATGGGGCATCTCTGCTCCCCACTGGCCCCAGCACTGCTGGCGATGACCCTATTGCAGAGTGAGTGTGGGGTGGGGATGTAGTGACCAGCCTCTACCTTCCAGGGGGAGGGGAGCAAGATACAGACTGTGGGGGAGGGAATTGGGCTAGTGAATAACAGGGGACTCCAACCCTTGGCCCTCAATAGACCCCCCCAGCCCATCCAGCCTGGATTGGTACATTCAATACTGAGCTGCCCCACTCAGATCAATGGGGAGTGTTGATTCTTGAACCTACTGGTGGTAAATCAAATAGAAACACTGCTAAGAATCTTGACTGGCGCTGAGGATGGCAGGGCTGTTCTGGGGCAATGGGCGGAGCTTGGGGATTATGGGTGGAGCTACTGGCACTCATTCCCCTCCACACACCTTCTCAGGTCCCAGCAATGCCTGTGCATAAACCCCCGCCACCCAACACACACATTAATATCTGTGCCTTCTCTTTCTTCACTCGCTGGGTACTCAGAGGATTTGGAATCAGACAGGTAAGACACCCACTGCAGAATGCCAGACTTACTTGCCCTGGACACGTGCAATGAGAATGAGGCTGGGAGCCCGGACTCCTGGGTTCTATCCCCAGCTCTGAGAGGGGAGTGGGGTCTAGTGAGTTAGAGTGTTACAGTAAAATAGCCCCATGGGAATGTTTTAGTTTCCTGGGGAGGCAGATTAGCATTGTATGTTGCTAACGCTGTTGCAGGCATTGCAAGGCAGTTTGGGAAAACGGGTTCAGAGGTAGTCTCAGCACATCAGGTGGCAGTCCCAAGGGGTTTTCTGTGACCCAGCCTATCACAGTGGTGCAGCCGACCAGGGTCTGTGCACAGCTGATTGCTTTGAGTTTTGGGTGTGGTGGCTGGAGAACAGATAAAGTGGTTACTGGTGTGTTATTTTCTGTTTGCTTATTTCGGGGAAGGGAATAGAGGCAGGGAAATCAGCAACAGGCGTGAGAGCGAGGCTCAGAAAAAGCTAGAACTGCACAGGCTTAAAATGGCTGAGAAAGAGAATAAACATAAAAGCGAGATGGAATTAAACCAAATGGAAATTAATGGAGAGGCAGCCAGGGAGGAGGCTGCCCACAAGAGGGCTTTGGAAGCAGAAGCAGCCAAGGACAAAAGAGCCCTGGAGTTAAGAGACAGAGAAATACAGGCCCAGATTGAGGCCCAGACGCATGAACTGGCTGTTATGGAGTGGAAGAGACAAAACCCTCCAGCAGCTGGCCCCACTTCCCCAAAACTCCACAAATGGGAGCGACTATGTCCACAGTATGATGAATCCAACGATATTGCTGAATATTTCATCACCTTTGAGAGACTGTGCATGCTCCATGAAATTCCTGATGATCAAAAAATGACTATGTTTATGGCAAAATTGACTGGCAGAGCTCTGGACATATTCATAGATTCATAGATTCTAGGACTGGAAGGGACCTCGAGAGGTCATCGAGTCCAGTCCCCTGCCCGCATGGCAGGACCAAATACTGTCTAGACCATCCCTGATAGACATTTATCTAACCTACTCTTAAATATCTCCAGAGATGGAGATTCCACAACCTCCCTAGGCAATTTATTCCAGTGTTTAACCACCCTGACAGTTAGGAACTTTTTCCTAATGTCCAACCTAGACCTCCCTTGCTGCAGTTTAAGCCCATTGCTTCTTGTTCTATCCTCAGAGGCTAAGGTGAACAAGTTTTCTCCCTCCTCCTTATGACACCCTTTTAGATACCTGAAAACTGCTATCATGTCCCCTCTCAGTCTTCTCTTTTCCAAACTAAACAAACCCAATTCTTTCAGCCTTGCTTCATAGGTCATGTTCTCAAGACCTTTAATCATTCTTGTTGCTCTTCTCTGGACCCTTTCCAATTTCTCCACATCTTTCTTGAAATGCGGTGCCCAGAACTGGACACAATACTCCAGCTGAGGCCTAACCAGAGCAGAGTAGAGCGGAAGAATGACTTCTCGTGTCTTGCTCACAACACACCTGTTAATACATCCCAGAATCACGTTTGCTTTTTTTGCAACAGCATTACACTGTTGACTCATATTTAGCTTGTGGTCCACTATAACCCCTAGATCCCTTTCTGCCGTACTCCTTTCTAGACAGTCTCTTCCCATTCTGTATGTGTGAAACTGATTTTTTCTTCCTAAGTGGAGCACTTTGCATTTGTCTTTGTTAAACTTCATCCTGTTTAACTCAGACCATTTCTCCAATTTGTCCAGATCATTTTGAATTATGACCCTGTCCTCCAAAGCAGTTGCAATCCCTCCCAGTTTGGTATCATCCGCAAACTTAATAATCGTACTTTCTATACCAATATCTAAGTCGTTAATGAAGATATTGAACAGAGCCGGTCCCAAAACAGACCCCTGCGGAACCCCACTCGTTATGCCTTTCCAGCAGGATTGGGAACCATTAATAACAACTCTCTGAGTACGGTTATCCAGCCAGTTATGCACCCACCTTATAGTAGCCCCATCTAAATTGTATTTGCCTAGTTTGTCGATAAGAATATCATGCGAGACCGTATCAAATGCCTTACTAAAGTCTAGGTATACCACATCCACAGCTTCTCCCTTATCCACAAGACTCGTTATCCTATCGAAGAAAGCTATCAGATTGGTTTGACATGATTTGTTCTTTACAAATCCATGCTGGCTGTTCCCTATCACCTTACCATTCAATAAGATGCCTATTGATGATGCTTCAAACTATGGTAAATTTAAGGAACTGGTTTTGAAACAGTTTCAGATTACACCTGAAACCTACTGGGTTAAATTTAGCAGTCTTAAAAGGGGATCTGGATTGAGTAATGTGGCTTATGTAAATGAAATGAGAGATTTGTTAGACAAGTGCGTGAGGGGAAAAGGCATTACAAGCTCGTAAGAAATGTGTGATTTGGTTACTCAGGAACAATTCCTGAATATGTGCAATGATGATGTAAAACAGTATTTGTGGGACAAAAAGGTGGATGCAATGGGTGGATTGGCTGAGTTTGCAGACCCTTTTGAGCAGTCACAAACTGCAATTAAACATAAACCACTGGCAGAGGGGTACAGGGTTGGGGGAAAGCAGAATCACCGTTTTACCCCTGGGAAAAAGGAGGCTGGGCGTTTACCTCCCCATTCCTCTGTTACTCATCCCAAATCTCCTGTACAAGCAGAGGAGCGCAAGAGGTGCCATCATTGTAAATCCACTGAGCACCTGAGGAATAAATGTCCTTGGCTGAGTGGAAACAGGCAGCAAGTAACACATGAAGCTGCTATTTTTCAGAGCAGGGGCGTAGCCCAGGCTGCTGTCTCTTTCCACACAGGATTTGTAAAGGTTGCTTCTTCCCAACCAAGCAGTGAGCATATGCATATGGTTAAACTTAATGGTAAATTACTGGTTGGATTGAGAGATACGGGTGCCGAGATTTCTGTGGTCAGGAGGGACCTGATCCAGGAGAAGGATTTGTTGCCAGGGAAAATGGCAGAATTAGAACTGGTGGGAGGTTACAAAGTCCTTGCACCTTTAGCTAAGGTACACATGGAAACTGGTGAGTTGTAGACTGAGCTGACTGTTGCAACAGTGGCACACAATTTTGCACTGTTTCTACTGGGGAATGATTTTTTTGATGTGGCAGAATCTGTCCCAGGATTGGTTAGAAGGCATCTCCAGAGGGAGGGTGAAGTCACATGTTCTGGTGGGGAAATAAGAGAATGTCTCTTTAATTCCTCTGTAACAGTGGAAAATGCAGCTTTGGGGGAAGGGGCGGTTGAAAGCAGTTCCGGGGCTCAAGGCAAGTCCCTGATGGAGGGGCTGGATAGAGTCAGCTCCTGTCCTGTTATCTTCTCCCCGTGGGAGGGTATGTTCCACCTTGTAGCAAGGAGGCCATCCCAGCGGCTGATTGCCAGGAAGTTGCAGGTCAGCAGGGGACAGGTCCCACCCTGGGGGGGCACAGAGACATGTATCCCGGAGATGGAAGTTTGGGTCCTGGTGACCGCTGCACTGGGAACAGGCCCCAAGGACTCTGTAGCTGGAAGCAAGCCCAACCTGAGGGAAAGGGGGGGGGGGATTTTGCGGGCCAGTGAAGGGTCTGTCATAGCTGGTAGCTATGACCCCACAGCTGGACTAGGGTCACTTTCCCTTTTGGGGGACACGGGAGTGTCTGACCCAGATAGGAGCCCAAAGTGGGAAGTCCCGATGGAAAGTGAGGTGGGACAGGGAGATCTGCCCACCTTTTGTAAGGAGGGTGAAAAATCTGTATCTAAAATGCCAGATCCCTCTCCTGTGGATCAGGTGTTAAGGGAAGACTGGGTGTCAGATCTCCTGGAGGGGAGCGCCTACCCAGCTGATCTGTTGGGGGCAGAGAGTCGGATAACTGAGGGAATCTTACCAATCCAAAGCACTCCATTAAAGAATGTTATTCCGCCTTCCCTTGTAAAAGATAAAACTGTCTTTTCAAGGCTGGGGAAAGAAAAACTTTGCATTTGGGAAGCTTCACAAGGGGGTGGGGTCCAACCCAAAGAAATTCCAGAGGGAGGGGCTGAGGGCAGGCATGGTTGCAGTGCACCCTTTCCTTAACAAAGCCTCAACACATGCCTGAATGGAAAGCCTTCTCCAAAGAGGCAGAAGAATCTGTATCAGAGCACCTACTATGGTACACAAAGGAATTGGGAAATGCAGTAGACACTAAACAAGCTAAATTGTATGACCAAAGCCTGTCCGCCATAGATTTGCTCTTAATCTTGTGTCTTTTGCTACTTCATTTATGGGTCAAGACAAAGGAGTTAATACTAGTGGTTAACACTTTAAAAACGTGGGACATACCTGCTTTGTGGAAAAAATCTTTTGTACAGACTTCAATCTGTGTTTGCAGCAGGCAAGCGTGTCTGGCTCAAACAAGGCAGGGTACTGAAGTCCCAAGCTGGCAGGGAAAATGGGCTCAGAGGTAGTCTAGGCACTTCAGATAGTTGAAGGCTGCTATCAAATCCCCTCTCACTCTTCTCTTCTGCAGACTAAATAACCCCAGTAGCCTCAGCCTCTCCTCGTAAGTCATGTGCCCCAGCTCCCTGATCATTTTCGTTGTCCTCTGCTGGACTCTCTCCAATTTGTCCACATCCTTTCTGTAGTGGGGGGGCCCAAAACTAGACGCAATACTCCAGATGTGGCCTCACCAGTGCCGAATAGACGGGAATAATCACTTCCCTCGATCTGCTGGCAATGCTCCTACTAATACAGCCCAATATGCCATCACCCTTCTTGGCAACAAGGGCATACTGCTGGCTCATATCCAGCTTCTGGTCCACTGTAACCCCTAGGTCCGTTCCTGCAGAACTGCTGCCTAGCCACTCGGTCCCTAGTCTGTAGCAGTGCATGGGATTCTTCCGTCCTAAGTGCAGGACTCTGCACTTGTCCTTGTTGAACCTCATCCGATTTCTTTTGGCCCAATCTTTCAATTTGTCTAGGTCACTCTGGACCCTATCCCTACCCTCCAGCTGCAGGAGGCAGCGGCTCGGTGCACATTGCAGCTGTCTTGATAATGAAATATGGGGCACTCGCGTGCCGCAGAGAGGGGTATGTAAGTTGCTCACTGGCAGAGGAAAGCTCAGGGCTTGGGGAGCTCAGACCGGAGTGTCAATGCTGTCAGTATCCGGCAGTTGAGGGTGAATTTCCCCCAACTGGCCACAGGCACGTCTCTCCCACACTGTGAGCAGGTGATAGTGGTTCACCCTGGACACCTTGGGTAAACCCGTAATATCACAGGCAGATCCCACCTCTCCGAGCGATGGGCTCAGACTCTCTGCAGACTCAGGTAGTGACGCTGTGTCAGTTACACTTGGTGCAGTTCACACCTCTCCGAGCTGCGGTTTCAGGCTCTCTGCAGACGCAGGCAGACATTGCTGCTCTCATTGCCCTAAAAGGGGAAGAAGGAGCAGGATACTGGTCAAGCGACCAGGGAACTGGAGCACTACCCAATGGCAGTGAAAAGCTCGAAAAAGGAGATGCTCCTGGAGCCCTCTACAGCTGTCAGCTTAGGATGACCAGACAGCAAATGTGAATAATCAGGCCAGGGGGTGGGGGTAATAGAAGCCTATATAAGAAAAAAAAAAAAAAATCGGGACTGTCCCTATAAAATCAGGACATCTGGTCACCCTATGTCAGCTTCAGAACAACTTCTGGTGACAGCAAGGTCCTCACTGAGAAAACTGCAGTGTGACTCTGCAGCTGTCACCCAGCCACCCCACCCCAGCATCAGCTGCAGCTCCGTGCTGGTTGTACGTCCCCTGAGAAGCATTGCAACGGTGCCGGGCTTTTGAGGGCTTTGTTTGCTATCTGGTTTTGCAGCCAGTATGAATTCTGCTAACCCTCTTGTTTCTCTGAAAGAGCAGTTCCCACACTGCTTTCGCTTTCCACCTGCGAGAGACAGGAAACAAACCTAAGGAAGGGTGGAGGGTGTCACGCCCAGCTACTGATATACATCAATGAAACCTGACAGCTCTCACCGATGTCTCTGCAGCTCGTAATAATATGATCGCTGCCATCTGGTCTCGAAGCCTGGGATCCACAGCAAAGACATTGGGACGTTGAGAAGTGGGTCGCCCTTAGCAGGGATCAGAGTTAGCGCCACATTGAGGTGTATTGGGGCCGGCTTGCACCCCTCTCACAGCCATTGTGTCAGGCTCTCTGCAGAGGTTAAGGAGTGGTTCACCCTCTCTTTAAAGAACCAGAAACTGGGAAATACCAGACAGGAGACCATCAAACAGGGGGTGTCGTAACTATAAAGGGAAGGGTAACAGCCCTCCTGTGTACAATACTATAATCCCTCCTGGCCAGAGACTCCAAAATCCTTTTACCTGTAAAGGGTTAAGAAGCTCGGGTAACCTGGCTGACACCTGACCCAAAGGACCAATAAGGGGACAAGATACTTTCAAATCTTGGGGGGGGGGGCAGGCTTTTGTTTGTGCTCTTTGTTTGGGGGGTGGTTCACTCTTGGGTCTAAGAGGGACCAGACATCAATCCAGGCTCTCCACATCTTTCTGAACAAGTCTCTCATATTTCAAACTTGTAAGTAAACAGCCAGGCAAGGTGTGTTAGTTTTATCTCTGTTTTCTCAACTTGTAAATGTTCCTTTTGCTGAGAGGATTTTACCTCTGTTTGCTGTAACTTTGAACCTAAGGCTAGAGGGGGTTCCTCTGGGCTCTTTAAATTGGATTACCCTGTAAAGTTATTTTCCATCCTGATTTTACAGAGATGTTTTTTACCTTTCTTTCTTTAATTAAAGCATTCTTTTTAAGAACCGGATTGATTTTTCCTTGTTTTAAGATCCAAGGGGATTGATCTGGACTCACCAGGAACTGGTTGGGGGAAAGGGAAGGGGAGGGAATGATTAAGTTTTGGAGCCGTGTTCACCAGGGAATTGGTGGAGGAGTCTCTCAAGGCTACCCAGGGAAGGGAGTTAGCACATTGGAAGTGGTGGCAGCAAAAGCAGATCTAAGCTGGTAGAGAAGCTTACAGGTTTTCATGCAGGTCCCCACATCTGTGCCCTAAAGTTCAGAGTGGGGAAGGAACCTTGACAGGAGGGTTCATACCCAACGGCAGTAAAAAGCCTGAGCAAAGAGATGCAGGCTACAGAACACTCTGAACAGAGCGGGGCTCATGTGGCAGTGAGTTCCAAACATAAAAGATCCATTCATAAATATATGAAGAGCCCACCCCAGAGGTGGCTGCATCTCATCATCAGGCGAGGCAACCCTAGGCAGCATTATAAGCAACTGTTCCCCAGTTGCCCCACCCCAGAGGTGGCTGCATTGCTGTGGTGGGGGACTGTTACCCAGCACTGGAAAGAGTCAAATATTTGATAAGGAGGGTTTTTGTTTTAGATCTAAGAAATGCCTCGTTCCTTTGAAGAGGCACCTGCCAGGTTATTTCTGTATGGCGAGGAAGTGGTAACATCCAGTAGTTCCTGAGGGGGCTGTATCTCTGTCAGGGCTCTGGCCAAACTCTCTGGCCCCAGGGCAGTCACAACGCCCGGCACTTCCAGTGCCCTTTAAAGCATGTGCATTTCCAGACCCTGCTGCTCCGAAGCGCATGGTGTCCAGTCCTGTTCGTGTGACCCTGATCTTTACAGTCCCGGTTTATCCTATTCCTTGTCCCCAGCATGAGGCTGCTGCTTATCTTAGCTAGCACAGCCACACCGACTGCAGCACCCAGCATGGCAAGCCCCTAGTTACAACTCACCCTCACAGTCCCCTTCCCAGGCCCGGCCACTAAGAAATGAGGCAAGTTACTAATGTCAAGCCAGGCCTACACCCAGGGGCAGGATCGTCTCCCGTCTATGCCCCCCTCCCCAGGGGGCAGGATCACCCCCTCCAGTCCCTTCCCCAGAGATGTGCACCTCTCCGATGGGAGCAGAGCCAGTGGAGAGAGTGTTAAGGGCCAGACAGGAGGCTAGAACTGAAGGTTCAGAGTGGGTTAAATTACACAGACCCCAAACGCATCCCAGGGGAACCCCATCTGCAGCACAGCCAGGTCCTGGAAGAAGACACCAGACTCATAAATTTGTTGTGACTGTAAAGTTCATTGCACTTTAGAGACTGTTGCTCTGAACCTCACCCAAGCCATTTCCTCACAGGGTGCAACCTGGACTGTGGGACCATGGAGGCCTGTGTCCCACTAACCTGGGGTGAGTCTCTCACGCTGTGATGCTGTGACAAGCTACAAGCCTCTGGCAGGTGCTGCACTCACACAGACACCCACAGGCAGGAATGCACCCACCTGAGATATATGAATGCTTCTCCCATCCACTCATAAAGCAACAGTAGATAGACCCCAGCCAATTCCCCCTGCGCCTTGCACCCCAGAACTGTACTGTCTGGCAGTGGTCAGAAGCCAGTGCAATTTCATTACCCAGTTCTCCCCTCCTTCAATTGGCAGAGGACATGCACCAGCCTGAGCTGAGATTTCCCAAACACTTCAACCAAAACTTACTTTTTTAAGGTAAAATATAAAACAGGTTTATTAACAACAGACAGATCGATTTTAAGTGATCATAAACAGCAAGTGCAGAAATCAGAGTTGGTTACTTAAGAAACAAAAATAATTTTGCAGTCAAAGTTCTACAAACTGTGGTAAGACAATTCCCTGAAACATAAACCCTTATATCAGAGGTCCGGTATGAGGCCTAAGGCCTGAGATAAAGTAGTGGTCAAGACTTTGTTAACATAAAGCAAAGTTAAACTGTGAGCCAGAGGCAGGCCCTGCTCACAGAAGCTGGCAAGGAAAGGGCTGATGTTGCAAAAATACACACATCTAAAAGATATTGGACACTAGCGGTATAAACGTGTGCGAGGATGGTACCAGAGCACTCCGATACTTGCACATTCCCCACAGATAACAAGGAACAGGTTGACCCATCCTAAAGACAGGGGCAAAAGGGTAATATGATGGATAGAGTTGTTTTGATCGAACCAACATGTACAAGGTGAGAGGCGGCACCTTGACATGTAGAGGGGTTGTACCTCAATACGTCAGGAGTGAGATGTAAATTGTTTGTATCTGTAAAAAAATGGACCTCTGAGGGGTTGTCTTTGTCTGGTCTAGGGACAGTAGCGTAGCTGGGGGGGGGGTGCAGGGGAAGCAGCCACTTCCCCTCAGCACATTTTCCAAAAGTGGCGCCTTAGTTAGGGGTTACCATGGCGCCTGCGGGCGGGGCCCATGCTCCGCTCTGAAGCTTGGCCTGCCCGGCCGGCGCTGACCTCCTGCAGGCAAGGGGGGGCGGCCCGGCCGGAGGAGCCATGGGGGGCGGGGGTGGCGCTGCCGGAGGAGCAAGGGGGGGGCACAGCATGGCAGCCTGCAGTGTGGCCGGAGGAGCCCTGGGGCGGGGCGGCGTGGCCGGAGGAGTGAGGGGAAGCCACGATAATGAGACTGAGGGCAAGGGCTGGCTGGGGTTGAAGCAAATATCTCCGTAGTGGAAAGTATAGGAACCAGTGGAAGCCAAAAGCAGCGGCGCCAGGGTCACAGGGAACCTGCAGCCCTGGGGGGAGTGATCAGCTGCTGCCTGAAGCACGCCCGGGCAGGCCATTTCACCACCATGGGCGGCCTCTACTGGCCCCGGGCTGCGCTGGCCAGGGAGCGCCATTAGCCTCCCCGCCCCCCGCCCTGGCTGTCGGGAAGTGGCAGCGGCGGCCCCACGCTCTGAGCGGGATCCACGCGCCGGCCTCGCACCAGACCCATGTTAACCCCGCCGCTGCCGATAGCGCGAGGGGGTGGGACGTGACATGGGGAGGGGCGCCCGGCCCGGCCCACGGCTCTCCCGGCAGCTCCCGCCCCGCTGGCCGCTAGGGGTCACCGTGCCGCGGCTGCGGGTCAGAGCGATTCCCCGGCAGCTCCTCCTCCCGCCCAGCGGCTTCCCAGACTCCTCTCCGGGTAAACAGCGACGGCTGCCGAGGAAGGAGGTGGAGATCCCGACAACAACATGGGGAATCACCTGCAGCTCCTACCCGGTAGTGGCCGCTGCCGCCGCCCCGGCCCGACTCCCTGCGCGGGAGGAGAGCGAGGGACGGGCTGGGCGAGGGGGTGGAGAAGAGGAGCTCGGCTAGAGGGGGGCGCGAGGCGGGGGCAATGGAGAGTCCCACCACTGACTGAGCCGGTCCATTGTCAGGGAGCACATATGTACTAGCAGAACTGTAGACATCTGATCCGGGGAGCTAGAGACTGTGTTTCATTTGATAATAAACCTGGCCGGGTGCCTTCGTACCTTATCGGAGTCTGTGCTCATTGGGGGTTCTCTCGGGATCTGCTGTGTGGAACACACGCACGCAGCCAACTGTTATCAACGTTGGACAGAGCAGAGCACCACACCGGTGGCGTCTGATGACACTGGTGACCCCAACCGCTGATCTGGTGAGTAAGCGAGCTGTCCGTTGTAGGAATCGTTATCTAACATGACAGAAAACCATGAGCTAGGGAACCCCCTTCACCCTCCCTGCAAATCCCCACAGAGTTTGATAATTCGTGGACCCGCTGGGTTGCTAGCAAAAGAGATCCACATGAATTTAAAAAACATAGTGGGGAAGAAACATGGAATGAAATTCGTAAGGCTAGGGCAGAAACTAGCCTTGAAATGTAGAATATTGCAAACTATAACCATGGCTGTTAAATGGTTAAGACAACAGGCCACAAAATTGGCGGGGCAAGTAAAAGAAACAAGAAAAGTGTTAAAAGAATCAGAAGATGCTACAAAGCCCTGGCCTGCTCTCACTCTCCTTGCGGGGCAGCAAGCAGCCCACAGCCAGCAAGCACAGGAACAGAATAAAACACTGAAAACAACTGTAAGAAACCTACAAAAAAGAGATGTGCCGGCCCCTGTTATATATATTTGTGGTAAACAGCAGGTTTCAGGTCGCTCCCCTAGTGCCTGAGGAATGGGGACAGAAATGGAAAAAGGGGCCCTAGCAAAATGAAAAGATGAAATGGGGTCCACTGCATTGCAACCACCAGCTTATAATAAAAGCCAGGTTCTGGTAAAACCTAAACTGAGACCTGGATGGGGGCCTGTCAGAACGGGAGAAGTAAGTGCACAGAAGGAAAGAGTAGCACACAATACGTTCCCTGAATTGGTAAATCAGATGAAGGAAAAAATGGAACAGTTCACAGAGCACATTAGGAGACAGGAGCTGGACTCGATCGCAGGGGAGTGAATAAAAAAGAATTTCAAAGTAAAAAACCAAAATGAAGCGGGTTAACACCTAGAATTGATGCATTAACACATGGAGTTGCCCCAAACCAGCTAAAAGCAGCAAAAAAGGGCACTCCCACCATCCATTTGGCATGCAGACAAAAGCAACAGACACGGGGGGAATAAATTCAAGGTTTTACAAGAGCATGTAACTATACACACTCTCCTCTCAGAGCCAGGATAAAACCCCGGGGTGGGCGTTCCCAACCGCTTTAACCAACTGAACCACACTCCTTGCTCAGAGCTAAACAAAGTGCCTCTGTTGTGGGGAGGGATAGCTCAGTGGCTTGTGCATTGACCTGCTAAACCCAGGGTTGTGAGCTCAATCCTTGAGGGGGCCATTTTGGGATCTGGAGCAAAAATCTGTCTGATGATTGGTCCTGCTTTGAGCAGGGGGTAGGACTAGATGATCTCCTGAGGTCCCTTCCAACCCTGATAGTCTATGATTCATGACAAGATTTAACCCAGCCCAGAACAATACCCCTCCCCCACTCCCAAACAAGAGCTGAGATTCACACCCAAACCAGCTGCCACCTGGCAATCAATAAAAGCCCCCAAATACCACAAGAGCCGGTGTCACTGATGTGCTTTTGGGTGTGAGCCTGGGTCTGAGCCCGGCTGGGGCAGGGGTTTGCAGAGTCCTTGGCTACAGGAACGTGCTGCAGGTGCAAAGTGCAGGTCGGGGAGGCGGAGGGAGCTGAGGTTGGGCTGCCGTGTGGATCAGACTGGAGACCAGCCGTGCCAGAACCCCCAAGCGGCTGCCACATCAGCTAACAGCTTCGCTCTGTTACATGAAGCTGCAGCCACTGGGTGGTGACAGGGCCCCACACACTGCGGCTCACCCCAGCCGTGTCCTCCCTGTGCAGATGGCCATCACCTTCCACAACCAGAGAGTCCTGGGCAGAGCCTGCCAATACCACACTTTCTATCTGAGGAAGACGGTGAGTCCGCGGGGAGGGTGGCTGCACCCCCAGCCAGGGGCACCCCAAGGAACACTCCTGGTTTGCCCCAAGGGCTATGGGTTTTGGGGTAGTAGATGGGACCTCATAGGCAGCTGCGGAGATGGGAGGCTCCAACCCCAGCACAAAGGGGGCCTTGATCTCAGTCAGTGGAGTGAGGGGAAATTGCTGAGATGTAGCCAGAAGGTGCATGGGTGGGATGGGGTTGCACACCCACCCCTGGGCACCTCTGAGAGGCAATACTTCCCCACTCACAAGCACAGAGTCTGAGTGTAGAAAAGAAACTTTCAATAAAAGGAGGGAAGTAACTTGGCATTAATTTGGGAAAACACCGCAAACAGGGCTCATAAACATAAACCATGAGCAAAAGACCCACCCCCAAGTAGGTAGAGGAGTGTCCTTTCCCCTTCAGGTTCCCCACTCACAGTTGCTGCCCTTGGTCAGAACAGACTCAGGGTTCAGAGGTGGATCCGCAGAGTTCACCTCCCACACTGGGATGAGGGAGGTAAAGAGGCATCTTACTCGCTCCGCTGGCCGCTCGCCACCTGCCTGCTCACTGCTCTCCACCGCCGCCCCGCTGACCGCTCGTCACGCCTCTCCACCGCCCCCTGCTGGCCGCTCGTCACGC
>NW_020697519.1:22329-32462 GCF_002925995.2 Terrapene triunguis | reverse complement strand
CTCGTCACGCCTCTCCACCGCCCCCTGCTGGCCGCTCGTCACGCCTCGCCGCCACCCCCCGGCTGATTGTCAGTCGCCATCCACTGCCATCCACCGTTCAGCTGTGACCTCTACACATCAGTGTCTTAGGCCTTGTCTACACAGGCAAGTTACTGTGTTGAAACTTTCTTGCTCAGGGGTGTGAAAAAATCACCCCCCCCCCGCGCAGCAAGTTTCAGCGCTGTAAAGCGCCAGTGTAGACAGGCTCCCAGTGCTGAAGAATCCTCTGCACAACCGTGACGGGCAGCAACTAGGACCCAGATGAGACCAAACTTGCCTGGCCAACAGGGAAAGTCCGCCTGCGTGATCCAGATTGGTGAGCTTGGCATTGTAGGCTTAATGTGTATTCGGCTTGGTAATTGTTAATAAATAGAGGATCAGGATATTACTGTGTGAGGCTCTTTCACTGGTAAAAGATCCTGCACACCTGCAGAAGTAGTATACACCCAGAGCCCTACGTATTGGGAAAGGGTGTGGGTACTTAAATTAACCAGGTTAGTTACACCCTGAGCCCTATGAATCAGGTAAGAGTAGGTGCTTTTCTCCTGGAGCCCTACAAATTGGGAAAAGGTGGGGGTGCGTAAATTAACCAGGTTATACCTGGAGCCCTGATGTGTGCAGGTAACAATGGAGTAACAATGCAGCACACCGGGGAAACTGAGGCACACCTAGGGATCATAAAAATATTACAGAAAATTCCCACTTTGTCACACTTGGTCAGGGAAGTCAGTGCTGGGCCTGGCATGATGGGGACCTAGATTTCAGTCTGGGGGTGTGTGTGTCCTGTGCAGTGCCCAGCATGACAGGGGCCCAGCTATCGTTTGAAGTGCAGGGTCTGTGCAGGACCCTGCAGAACAGTGGTCTGGATCTCTGTCGGGAGGGCCTGTGCGGCACCTGGTGTGACGGGCGGCCCCCACGCTCTGCCAGCCCACAGCTAATACCGAGTTGCAGAGCTGGTGGGAGGCGGCGGCGGCGGCGGCGGCAGGACTGGTCCTAGCGGGAGGCGGCGCCAACTGCTGCAGGGCAGGTTGCGGCTGCTGCCAGGAGGAGACAGAATTTGCAAAACCGATTTATTGACGATTTTCAGAGCACAAGTCCCGAGATCAGAGCAGCTGTGGGGCCCTTCCCCGTCGGCTTCCCAGTCACCCCCGGGGTTGCTACAGAGCTGCAGGAAGGGCTGGATATAACCCCCCACCCTCCTCACTCCAGTAGTTCCCTTGTGCTTCCATCCCAACAGGAACGGCCCAGCAAGGACCAGACCTCAGCTACACTGAGATGGGCCAAGGGTGGACGGCAGCTCTCAGCAGGCAGGGGAGGGGGGCGGAGGAGGGAGATGAGGGATTTGAGCTTTTACTTTCGCTTTCCCGTAAATCAGAGCTGACACAGGAAAATGCTGGGCCCGGAGCCAGGAGCCGCTCAGCTGGAAGCACACAGCTGGGGTCAAGCCAAATCCACACACCACACATGTGGGTGACTCCAGCTGGGCTCCAGCTGCCCGGAGGCCAGGGGCTGTTTGCTGCTGCGCTCCCCAGTGGCTGAGTGGGGCTGTCCCGACCCATAGCTGATGTGGGGCTGGCTCATGGGGGGGGGCTCTGCTCCCAGTTGCCTGTGCTGCTGCTACTGGTGCTGCCGTCCCCAGCGCATGGTAGGAGGGAGCAAGGGAACCAGAGCGATGCCCAGCCGCAGGGAACAGACCAGAGGGGACGATCCTGCCACCGGCACAGTAGGGTCCAGAAATTCACCTGTTTGAAAGGGCACTGGAAGTGCCGGGCGTTGTGACCGCCCCAGGACTGAACAGTTTGGCCAACGCCTGTTCGCCGTATGGTGATAACACCACAGCTGCTTCCTCTTCTCTGAAACGAGGCATTTCTCGAACTGAAACAAAAACCCTCAGCGAAGGTTCAGCTCTTTCCAGCACGGAAAAGGAAAAAAACCCCGTTTCCAGTCCACAAACCACTTAGAGGGGAAATTTCTGCCCTGCCCCCTCACTGGCTGTCTTGAGCTTGGAGCTGGGCAGGGAGGACGGGTGCAAGGTGTTGAGAGAAGCCCCTTGTTTTGGGAATTCAAGTGCAGGGGGGTCCAGCTGTGGGAGGAGTTTTGGGGGTGTCACCATTTCTCCCTTCCCTAGTTCAACCCGATACACCAGTGCTGAGGGTCCAGGCCCTGGCCAAGCGTCCAGGGAACCTGCCCAGGGCTCCACCCTTGTGCGAACTGTCTAAAAATATTTCTAGGGAGATGAGCCAAGATTCCTCAGCCACGTCCAGGGCATCCAGTGACCAAAGGCAGAGACTGAAATAAAAACTGAGGCGGGAGCAGCCAGCCCGTCACTGTGCAGAGAGACGCAGAGAGCGAGGGAGGCAGAGGGAAACCATCAGAGACAAACGGGTCTGCGCTCGAGTCTGTTCACCAGGGTGAGTTGCAGCAGCAGAGCTGTGGTGGGGAAGGGGGGAGCCGAGGGCTGGGATAGCAGTGGACTGCGGGTCAGGAGTGAGAGGCTGTAGGGAGCAGGGACCCAGGGCTGGGATAACAGGGGGCAGATCTGTGAAGTGAAGAGCCCAGCAACCATTGACCCATTTTAGAGAAACTTTCCCCAAATCTTCGTCTGGAGGCAGACACCTGTCCTGGGAAATTTCAGCCCCAGCAGTTACAGTTTGGCAAAGTTATAGGCAACTGAAAACAAGGTCTTAAAATAGAACGTGTCGGTCAGCCTTGGCTGGTGGCGTCTCTACCATCCTCACCTATAATGAGATAGAGAGAAAAGATATAGATATCGAGACAGAGCTTATAGGGGTAACTGGAGACAGGGATTGCAGAGAGGGGACATGGTTGGATAGATGGACGGAGCATAGTCCATAGATAGATCTAACTAGTTAGCTAGGTGTTTATACCACACCCATCCTCACGCTGCCTTGCTAGGCCATTCCAGCTGTGAATGGCGGCTGGTTTCTGCTTAGCTATGTGGAGTGCAGGGTTTGAATTCAAGGTGATCTTGACATATTGGAGAATTGGTCTGAAATGAACGAGATGAAATTCCATAAAGACGAGGGCCAAGTGCCGCACTTAGGAAGGAAAAATCAAAGGCCCGGCTACAGACTGGGGTATAACTGGCTAGGTGGGCGTACGGCTGGAAAGGATCAGGAGCTACAGTGGATGACAAATTGAATATGAGTCAAGAATGTGATGCAGTTGCCAAAAAAACCCTATTGTCATTGTGTCCGTTTTTCCTAACTTTCTAGTGCTAACGTCCCCCACCACCTAGACATTTTTGTCTGGGGCTAGTGTGGATCAGCTACCTGAAACCACCAGCCTCCATCCTCACAAGCTCTGCCTGCCCGGGCCCTGCAATCCTCGCTCTGTGTGGGCTGGTTAGTGACAGGCAGCCCCTGACCCCCTGTGTTCTCTGAGTGTCCCCCTGGAGCATCCAGCCCGGATCCACTGGACACGCACAGAACTCCCAGGTGTGCTGTCCCACAGGGACACGACGCAGCAGCTGGAACAATTTCAACACAGGATCCACACTGTGCTTCATAGCACAGCACGGAGCTACAGCTGTAGTGAAAGCAAGACTATGGCCATGGCTACACAACCAAATTAAGTCGACCTAACTTACGTCAGCATCCAGCCACCGCAGTAATTGCATCACTTGTGCGTGGCTACACTCTGCTCCTTGTGTCAATAGTGCGTGTCCTCACCAGCATTATTTGTTTCGGTTGTACTGTCAGTGCGGGGCATTGTGGGAAGTCTCCTGAAAGCCAGGAGCAGTTCACGTAAGCACTGAAATATCTACACTGACACTGCGTTGACCGAACTACATCACCCTTAACTCTATGCCACTCGTGGAGGCGGAGTTATTGTTGCCACAGCGTGGGGGGTGGGGGGGATTTACACTGGCGGAAGCGAAATCTAAGGGTAGACCTTCCAGAGTGAGGTTGACTTCAGCTTCCTTGCATCACCCTAACTCTGTAGTGTCAACCAGACCTATGTTTCTGAACAGAGCAGAGATTCAGAGGTTCAGGCAAATAATGTATAAGGGTCATGGAAAATGAACGGTTACACGTGTGAGCCCTGTGATCTGACCCCTGTGAGAGATGCAGGGGGGAGGGGTAACTGATCAGCCGCTGCGATGGAATCTACTGGAGAGCAAAGGCAGTCGACTGAGCATGTCCGTACGTCATTTGCATAATAGCTGCAGCTAGTTTGGGGACATTGGGGTAAACTTGGACTAAGGTTAGTACTTGTGGCCCATATTTTTTAGCATACCCCGCAGGCAACCCGCCTGGCCAAGAACCAGGTGTGGGGTCACTCTGATGACATGGATGTTGGCCAAGTCAGGGTGAGAGCTCTGGATGGAGCTGGAAGGCAAAGATGGAAAGGCTTCACATCATAGCAGGAATATCTCTTTGGGTGGTTGAGATGTGGCTGGTACCTAAAACCCCTGACCCCCTTGTATCTCAAAGAGTTGAGCTAAGAGCTGGAACCGCAATTGCTGGGCAGGTGATAGAGCCCCAGAGCTGCTCATGGCCAGAGACCCTGATTTTCCTGAACTCCCAGAAACTCAAACCCTGACCGAGGAAGTTGGGGAGTGTCAGGGTTCCCTCCCGACTCTGAACTCTGGGGTACAGATGTGGGGACCCACATGAAAGACCCCCTAAGCTTATATTCTACCACCTTAGGTTAAAAACTTCCCTAAGGGCTGGTCTACACTTGGGGGTGTGTGTGTCGATCTAAGATACGCAACTTCAGCTACGCTATTTGTGTAGCTGAAGTCGAAGTATGTAGTTCGACTTACCTGGCTGTGAGGACGGCGGCAAGTCGACCGCCGCGGCTCTCCCGTCGACGCCACTTACTCTTCCTGCTGAGGTGGAGTACGGGCGTCGATTCGGGGATCGATTTATCGCGTCTAGACGAGACGCGATAAATTGATCCCCGATAGATCGATTACTACCCGCTGATCCGGGCGGGTAGTGTAGACGTGGCCCAAGGCACAAATTCCTTTCCTTGTCCGTGGACAGTATTGCTGCCACCACCAAGTGATTTAAACAAACATTCAGGGAGGGGCCACTTGGAGCCCTAACCCCCCCGAAAAATTTCCCCCCAAGCCTCTTCACCCCCTTTCCTGGGGAGGCTTGAGAATAATATACCAACCAATAGGTTAACAAGGTGAGCACAGACCAGACCCTTGGGTTTTTAGGACACTAAAAACCAATCAGGTTCTTAAAAGAAGAACTTTATAATAAAGAAAAAAGTAAAAGAAGCACCTCTGTAAAATCAGGATGGAAGGTAATTTTACAGGGTAATAAAAAGATTTAAAACACAGAGGATTCCCCTCAACTTCAAAGTTACAAAACAAGAATAAACCTCCCTCTTGCATAGGGAAAATTCACAAGCTAAAACAAAAGATGCATTTCCCTGCTATTACTTAATATTTCTGTAATTTTAGATGTATCATTTCAGTAGGAGCTGGATTACCTGATTGGTCTCTCTCTTTGTCCCAAGAGAGAACACACAAAAAAGCCCAAACAAACCTCCCCCCCTCAGATTTGAAAGTATCTTCTTTCCCCATTGGTCCTTCTGGTCAGGTGCCAACTAGGTTAATGGAACTGATTAACCCCTTACAGGTAATTGATTCTGTACCTCTGGCCTTGAGGGATTTGATGTTACTGCATTCATAAAGGTGGTTACCCTTCCCTTTATATTTATGACAAGGAGCCATGAGCTGAGGGTGGGGGACAGAACAAACTGCGTTCAGGGTCCCCTTTGTTTGGGACTGTGACTGATACACCCTGAGTTACACAGCAGTGGAAGACGTTAAACTGTAAATATACGTCCTCAGTTCAACCCAGCCTTTCTGTTTTCTTTCCGCCACCAGCAAAGTTCATTCCTTCAAACCTCTGCAATGGCGAGTAGGTACAGACTTGCTTGGCAAAGGCGCCCAGCGTGGTTACAGGTTCCCAGATGACTGGGGGGAGAGAGAAGAGCGGCTTGACCTTGACCTGGCCCTGGTAGTTGCCGATGCCGCTGGCAGAAGTTTGGCACATATACAGCAAAAGTGTAATGTGCTTCCTAGAGTCCAAATGGAACAGGCTAAAGTAGGTTACCTCACCTAAACCAAGCTCCTTGCATCTCTGGCTAACACGGCTGGGCTCCCTCTTGCCAAATCGCTGCCCCTTTGCTTCATGGGTGAAGGATACAAGGGCATCTGTTTACCTTCTCCTTCTACCCCCCGAAAGTTTGTTTGGCCTGAAAGTCAGGCACACATTCCCCTCCCGCCATGGTTTATTCTCCAGCATGATGACCTCCTATTTTTGTGTTACCTTTGTATGTCAGTGGAGCATGCATGAGACTGGCTTACAATTGACATCAACCGAGGTGGAATGACAAATGTATGTCCTATGTCTGTCAGAAATTTGTCTGCTGACCCTGCCTTTATTCAGACTTGAAAATGTGTTTTCCATATGTACATATACGCGTAGCTCCTCACCTCATGACAGGGCCGACATTCACACAGATATTAATATCATGTGCTCCTGGGTTGCATTGGATGCATTACAAGACACTATTTATGGCTAAATACCATGGCAGCGGTGTGTTAGGTGCAGCGAGTTTGTCAGGCCTGTTAGGAGTTGCTGACACAGGGCACTGAACCCACTGTCAGCTGGTACCGATGGGCCAGTGTGTCACACAATCACTGGAGTTTTTCAAGAGCAGGTTGGACCAATGTCCCTTCTTAGAATCTGTGTGCGATGGCTGCCCCGCTCTAGGGTGGTTTGTGGGTGATGTGTCTGGACCACGCTACAGCACCGTCACCCCATTTTCCACCCCCAGAATGTGGAAGTGCTGTTCAGATCAAGCGAGCCATATCGGACAGCTCCACAGTGCCATCCCACTCCTCCCTTTGGCCAGCGGCAGCCTCAGCCCTCTTCTTGTCCTTCTGGTTGATGTTCCCACCAACTCCCTTGCCCACACCCCCGCCCACGCACATCCCGGCCATGGCGCCCGCCCCAGCTCCAATGGCCACTGCCTCAGCCATGCCGAGTGCCACAGCTGCTTCAGCAGCGATGGCAGCAGCAGCAATTCCCGCAGCAGCAGCTCCACCCACGGGTGCCAGGACCAGCGTCCCTGCACCAACGCCCGCCGCAATGACAAATTTCTTGAAGCGCTTCCTGTAGGTCCCCAGGAAGGTCTTGGCCTCCTGCTTCAGCTCCTCCTCCAGCTCCATCAGCTGGGCCTCTTTCTCCGGCGCCGGTTCCTGCATGTCCGTCTGGCACCACCACAGCAACTGCCCGCGCCACTCCGCGAACTGCTCCGCCATCTTGCTCGGCCTCACCTTCAGGCAGGCGGTCATGTCCCGGGAGTCGCCATCCTGCGCCCGCCGGGAGAGGAGACGGCCAAGAGCATTAAAAGGGGCAAGACAGCACAACTCCATCCTAAGATTGGGGCCCACTTCACATGGGGCATTGCACAGACCCCCTCACCAACTGAGATCAGAGCCCTGGTCATACAGACAACCCTCAACTGAGATCAGAGCTCCCATCGTGCTGGGCTGCTTTGCAGCTTGGGATCCCCACCCCCATTCCAAGTCCTTTTCTTTCAGAGCTTCTCTCAGGTATTCACTTGCGGAGGAATGAAGAACAACAGATTATGTCACTTCCTGCCATATATAATAATGCAGGAACTCTTTGTTCCAAAAACAGCTCCCAGCCCAGTTTGTGGAAAAATACAGGTACCCAAAATGGAGTTCAGAGTCACATGGTCTGGTCACATGCCGTTGCTGAGTCATAGCAGCCATTACTTCCAGGCTGGCCGAAATGTCCACAGGAAGGCTGAGCTATTCCAGATCCCATTGTCTTTGTTGATGAACCATGAGCACTGTCTGGTTTCTTCACCTGAAAGGCTGGCTGCGGGTGTTTTTCAGAGTAAGCCCATTTGAAATACAGATCCATAGTCAATATTTATAACTTCAGATACAAAAATGATACATGTACACAAATAGGATAATCATAGTCAGCAAACCATAACCTTTCCAATGACACCTCACGTGCCCCATCTTGTACAAAATGCATCATAATTATGCCATATTCATATCATAATATCACTATGCCGAATATGGGGTGTAGTGTCACAGTCCCCTCCCCCAGTCATCTGGGAACCTGTAACCATGCTGGGTGCCTTTGCCAGGCAAGTCTGCACCCACTCACCAGCACAGAGGTTTGACGGAATGAACTTTGTTGTAGGGAGGAAAGAAAAGGGAAAGGCCAGGTTGAACTGAGATGTATATTTACAATTTGATGCCTTCCACCACCATGTACCTCCTGGTGCATCAGTCACAGTCCCAACAGTTAGACCCCAAATGTCTGATACACTGTGTTCTGCCCCCCCACCCTCATTGCTCAACTTCCCCACTCACAGTTTGCGATTCCAGGAGACCAGGAAAGTCAGGGTCCCTGGTCCTCGGGCAGCTCCGGGGTTCTACGGTCTGCCCAGTGATAGCGGTTACAGCAGCTAGGACAGGGAGGCCTCACTGGAGTCATTAGGCTGCCACAGACGGCTGCCGTGAGTTTCTCTGCTCCCACTATAGTACATGCAATTGCTCTCCCGCGGCTCCTCCCGCGCCAGACACTCTGGGCTATGGATGAATCCAGCTGCTGCTTTGCTCTGCTGCTGTTCAATTACTCAGACTGCCGCTGGGCTCACCCATCTGCTATTCCCGGGCTGCACAACTGGCCCCTCTGGTGAGCTCTGCCTCCCCAAGGCAATTCCAGCTCTTAGCTCAGCTCTTCGAGATACAAGGGTCTTGGCGGCTTTAAGTACCAGCCACGTCTCTACCACCCAAAGAGTTATTCCCTCCACAAATGTGCAACTTCTCTATCTTTGCCCTCAAGCTCTGTCCAGGGCCTCTCACCCAACCTGGGCCAAAATCTGTGTCATCAGGGTGACCCCAAACTTGGTCATTGTTCAGGCAGGTTCCCTGCAGGGGATGCTCAAAACTATGAGCTGCAAGTAAAAATGTTGCTCCAATTAAACCCCAAAGTACCGGTGGTTAACATGCAAATGAAGTATGGATGTGATCAGTTGACTGTCCTTGATCTCCAGTAGATGCCAACAGAGTGGATGCTCAATTACCACACATCTCTCCTAGGATTCAGACCACAGGGCTCAGATGTGTAACCATTTAGTTTCCATAACCCCTGGCTCACTACTTCTTTGAACCTTTGAATCTCTGTGCTCTGTTCAGAAACTTAGGTCTGGCAGACCATACAGAGTTATGATGACACAAAGCAGCTCACGTTGCCCTAACACTGGAAGTGTCTACCCTTATATTTTGCTGCTGCTGAGGAAACTGTCCTGCTGTGCTGATTTAATAACTCCACCTCCGCGAGTGGTGTAGAGTCAAGGTAGATGTAGTTAGGTCGACGCAGTGTCAGTGTAGACACTGCATTGCTTATGTTGGCTGTTCCTGGCTTTCAGGAGCCTTCCCACAATGCCCCACGCTGACAGTACAATCGATACAAGCACTTCTGGTGAGGATGCACACCGCCGACACAAGGAGCAAAGTCTAGCCACAGACAAGCAATGCAATTACTTTGGCGGCTGTAGACTGACAGAAGTTAGGTCGACTTAATTGTGTAGTGTAGACGTGGTTGTAGTCTTGCTTTCATAGAATATAAGGGTTGGAAGGGATCTCAGGAGGTATCTAGTCCAACCCCCTGCTCAAAGCAGGACCAACCCCAACTAAATCATCCCAGCCAGGGATTTGTCAAGCCTGACCTTAAAAACCTCTAAGGAAGGAGATTCCACCACTTCCCTAGGTAACCCATTCCAGTGCTTCACCACCCTCCTAGTGGAAAAGATTTTCCTAATATGCAACCTAAACCTTCCCCACTGCAACTTGAGACCATTACTCCTTGTTCTGTCATCTGGAACCACTGAGAACAGCCGAGCTCCATCCTCTTTGGAACCCCCTTTCAGGTAGTTGAAAGCAGCTATCAAATCCCCCCTCACTCTTCTCTTCTGCAGACTAAACAATCCCAGTTCCCTCAGCCTCTCCTCATAAGTCATGTGCTCCAGCCCCCTAATCATTTTTGTTGCCCTCC
>NW_020697519.1:4270-21929 GCF_002925995.2 Terrapene triunguis | reverse complement strand
TAGCATCCCTGTGGGACAGCACACCTGGTAGTTCTGTGGTGTCCAGTGGACTCCAATCCAGGGGGACACTCGGAGGACACAGGGGAGAGTGGGTGCCTGTTGCTAACCAGCCCAGATAGGGTGAGGCCTGCAGGTCCCGGCAGGCAGTGCTTGTGAGGATGGAGACTGGTGGTTTCAGGGAGCTGATCCACGCTAGCCCCGGACAAAAATGCTTCACACTGAGGGTGGGTGATGGTTGGGGGGAGCCTTAGAGCTAGAACGTTTTCCTAACATTCAGCCTAAATCTCCCATGCTTCCAGCTAAGCCGATGCCTTCCTGTGCCGCCCATGGAGATCGTTCCATCTCCATCCTCTTTATAACAACCTAGTACATATTTGAAGCCTGTTATCATGCCCCACCTCAGCCTCCTCATCTCTAGAGACTAAACACATCAAGTTCTTTCAACCTTTACCTGTGGGTCAGGTTTTCTAAACCTCTGATCATTTTTGTTGTTTTCCTCTGGACTCTCTCCAATTTGTTCATTAGTAGCACAGACAGACACGCAACCTGCCCTTCCTTTCACTGGCTGGGAGTGGGAGGAGCAGCTCTGGGTTTCCACTTACCAGAGGGGCCTGGCACTTTGCTCTAGCTCTTCCCACAGGTGGATTCCTCCGTGCTCCCCAGTGTCCTGAGGGGTTGGTGTACAACCCCATCCCATCAATGCACCTTCTGGCTACATCGCAGCAATTTCTCCTCACTCCACTGACTGAGATCAGGGCCCCCGTTGTTCCAGGCTCTGCACAGACACACACCCCGACCAAGATTGGGGCCCCCCCTTGTGCTGGGGTTGGAGCCTCCCATCTCCGCAGCCCCCTATGAGGTCCCATCTACTACCCCAAAGCCCACAGACCTTGGGGCAAATGAGGAGTGTTCCTTGGGGTGCCCCTGGCTGGGGGTGCAGCCACCCTCCCCCAATCCCCCCCCACTCACCTTCTCCCTCAGAGAGAAAGTGTGGTATTGGTGGGCTGTGTCCATGAGACTCTGGTTGTGGAAGGTGATGGCCATCTGCACAGGAAGGACAAGGCTGTCTCAGGCCTGGTCTACACTACGGGATTAATTCGGATTTAGCAGCGTTAATTCGAATTAACCCTTCACCCGTCCACACAACAGAGCCATTTAGTTCGAATTAAAGGGCGCTTTAAATCGATTTCTGTACTCCACCTCGACGAGCGGAGTAGCGCCAAAATCGATTTTGTTAATTCGAATTAGGGTTAGTGTGGCCGCACACCACCGAATTAATGTGATTAAAATAAATGGGGTAGTGTGGCCGCACACCACCGAATTAATGTGGTTAAAAACCGAATTAATGTGCTTAGTGTGGCCGCGCACAATCGAATATATACAACCTGTTTCCCAAATTCGAATTATCTAAATTCGGATTAATCCCGTAGTGTAGACATACCCTCAGGTAACAGAGCGACACTGATAGCTGCTGTGGCAGTCGCTTGGAGCTTCTGGCACCACTGGTCTCCAGTCTGGTCCCCACAGCAGCCCAGTCTCAGCGCCCTTTCCTGCCCCGACCTGCACTTTGCCCTTGCAGCCCATTCCTGTAGCCGAGGACTTCGCAAACCCCTGCCCCAGCCCAGCTTGGCCTGAGGCTGATGCCCGACAGCGCGTCAGTGACACCGGCTCTCACAGGTCTGATGGTATTTGGGGGCTTTTATCAATCTCCAGGTGACGGTTTGGGTGTGAATCTCAGCTCTCGTTTGGGGGTGGGGGAGGGGTATTGTTTTGGGCTGGGTTTAATCTTGTCATGAAGGAGCAATGACTCCGGAATAGTCTCTGCTCTGGAGCTGTGCTGGAGTGGCTATTGCAGTGTAGTTATTCCAGAATAGCTAGGCCGGTCTATTCCTCCCATGTAGATAAGCCCCACTCCCCAATTTGCCTCTAGAAGAGGGCCTGGGTAGCACCTGTCCCAGCTGATCTGACCTTGATGCCCGAGAGAACTTTACAGTCCGTGTCGAAGGGTCTGTCTATGCTGTGTCCTGCCCTGCTGTGGGGGAAAGCGGCGTGACTCTGACATGAAGGGCTCGGTGAGGGCTGTGCTGGGATGCTGCCCGGCTGGCAGATCAGACTGAAGGAGCCAGGGCAGAAGTTCTGCTCAGCCAGCCCGATTCACAGCTCCCCAGAGACCCTGTGATGCCAAGTGGAAAGGTCCTTGCTGCAGGCCTGAGCACAGGGGGGTGGGCGGGGGGGTATGGCTGGAGCACGCAGTGATGTGGTTATGCCCCACTCCCCAGAGGGGCCAGCAGACAGAGCCCCTGAATCCACCTTATCCTGCCCCCTTCCCTTTCTGCTGCATGTGCTCCCATGATGCACCAGGGCCATGATACTTACAGCAAGAGAGGAGATGCTGGTGCATCATGGGAAATGTGGTTCAGAGGCCTGACTCTCCTCTGTACCCCCAGCACTCAGTGTAAACTGCACCTCCCATGGTGCCCTGCAGCTCTGATGCACCGCCTCCCCTCACCAAGAGAGGAAACTGTGGGACATTGTGGGAGATGTAGTTTGGTTGCCCAAACCTCCCACTCTCCTCTGTAGACTGGGCTCATGGGAGTTGCATTCCAAGCTGGGAGCCCAACCTATAGAGGAGAATGGGGAGGATGAGGTGCTGGAGCTACAATCCCCATGATGCAGAAGCAGGATCTCATCTCTTGGGGAGGGGTGGTGGTGCATGGTGCCTGCAGAAGACACCACAGAGTTTAGAAAGACTGTGAACAATGAGCCGGGCTCGCCCCACGCTGAGATGCAGCTGCTGCTGGGGTGGGGCATATGGGTAACAGCCGCAGGGCGACGCTGCACAGGGATGTGGGGCATCACTGACAGTGAGGGGAGTATGTCCCCCTGCCTCACTCCCTGCATCAAAAGTCAGTGGTTTCCTATCCATGTCCTAATCCGTCTTGACTCTGCTAAGAGGCTGAGCTCTCCTCACAGGCTGGCCTGTCCTCACCTTTATCCCAGCAGCGAGCTGTGTCTCAGTGAGCGGCTCCCCGTTCTGGTCCCTCCGGACATGTCGACTGGCCGAACCCACCAGGTCGGTGACATAGTCCCTCAGGCTGTCCCGGAAATCCTCATCCATGTCTGAGAAAGGGAAAGAGATGGACGATGGTGGAGGAATCTAGGGCCTGTCTGACCCCCCTTCTCTCTACTGTCCAGGCATGGGCATGAGCAGTGACCCAGTCGCATTCTTCTGCACATGGGAGGGGTATCAGAGCCGCTGTCCTGGGTCTGTTACCTCTCACCTTCCCTCGCTCCCAGTCATGATCCCTCTGCTGGGAAAGGGCACCAAGTAACAGCAGGTGCCACTTCTGCTCAGCGCTTCCAGGGCCTTTGCAAGGGGATGTCGCCTCCAGCTCTGCTGAAGCCAGGGGGAATCGTTACATTGATACACAAACACCTGTGTTAACTTCAGCCAGACCTGCTGGGCAGTCAGAGAGGAACCTGCCTCATTTGTGGTAGATGCTGGAAGGGGAGCAGTGAACGAGGCAGGGGATTGCAGGAATAGAAAGGAGTGGATGTCAGTCCCAGTCTCCCCTCCAAGACCCCCCTAAGATCCCAGTCTCCCCTCCCAGGTCCCAGTCTCTCCAGACTCCTTGTCCCAGCCTACTCCTTTCCCTCCCCCTTGGTCCTGATTTGATCCCTTGTTCACTGCACTCAGGCAGATTCCTTCTCCGGGCCACCTGGGGTCACTGAGATGGCACGAGAGACAGGTGCCCCCCATCTCAGTTCTGGTGCCCCAACCCACCTCAACCTGGAGCAACAGGGAAGGGTGCAGAGCAAATTCCCCAGGTGCTGGCCCCAGCAGCCTACCCACGAACAGCGGAGCTGGGCGGGAGGGGAGTGATGGGTCCTAACTTTGGCCCAGTGCCCAATGCCTGACACCTGGGAGCAGAGAGCCAGGCTGGGCCATGAGGTGAAAGTGCTGACTCCAGAGCGCCACATAACTGTGGGACCAGCCGTGTCCCCCCCAGTCTATTCGGATAATTGGGAGTAGGTTGTATCCTGTTGCAAAGAATGAAACTACATGAGTCAGCCCGTATTTCTCTCGCACTGCAAAAAGGATGATAGCTAAAGTGAGAAGTGGTTCAACTTGATTGGCCACGTGTTATTAAATATGAAAGTTTGTCACCTGACTTGTCCTCAAAGTCGCATCCTGAGACCCTTGAAGGAAACTTGTGCTGAAATCTAGTAAGAACCGTACAGCCGCTCAGCTCAAGTGCAATCGAACCCAGTGGAATTAAAGTTCCATCTAGCTGTAGAGGCTGGGTTGGAAAATCCATTTCTATCTCACAGACAGCTACCAATGGCTTGTTTTCTGCATGTAATTCCCTTCTGCTCCAGTGCTGTATGGTCTATACTCTGTTTAACTACTTACATTTGTAGGCTGTGAAGTCTGAGGATGACTTATGGGCATAATGGGTTTGTTCTTTGCCAGCCAAACTCGGTCCTAAATGTCAAGAAATAATTTAAGGACAGAGGGTTGAAAACTTTTTGTCAAACATTTTTTTGGACAAAAAGGGGCTTTGGGACCAAATTGAGTAGGAGAGAAAAGGAAAATAGTTTTGTAAAAATGAAAATAGTGTGCGTGTCAAAGAGAGAGAGAGGTGGTGGGAGGTTAATTTTAAAAGGGTGGGAAAGGAGGGAAACAAAGATTTTGAAAGGAAATGAAAATTGCCAAATTGTTTTTGGGCTGAGCCATTTGTCAAGGGAGGTCAGCACGATGTCATCCTAAGAGGAACACACGGGACACACAGATGGTCAAAGGAGAGTCTGTAGCCACCGAAAGCAAAGGTATTTCCTCTAATGTAGCTTCTGTTTAAAGAAGTGAAACTTCCTTGGGTGGGAATGGGTTGGAAGGGATTTCAGAATGCTGTTGCACAGCGTTCTGTTCTGTGTATCATGTGACCACTGGGAAGGCCTCATCTGCAATCCTGTGTCCAAATCTGGCACCCGTCTATTCAGTTTAACAATGAGGGGACTCATGGGGGGCATGAAACTCATCTGTAAGTACCTACAAGGGGAATAGAAATTAGATCTTAGAGGCCTCGTCCATCTCTTTGGTCTGACACAACCCATTGGCTGGAAGTTGAAGCTACACAAATTCAGACTGGAAATAAGGTGTCAACATTTAACACTGAGAGTCACTGCCCATTGGCACGGCTTACCAGGGAGTGTGGGGGATTCTCCATCACCTATCACTATAAAATGAATCTGGGATGTTTTTCTAACAGATCTGCTCTAGTTGAACCAGGAATTAGTTCTGGGCCATTCTCTGGCCTGGGTTATACAGGGAGCTCAGACTAGGTGATCACAAGGGTCCCTTCTGGCCTTGCGATCTGTGACTCTATGTTGCAGCAAGAGGGCTCTGTGCCGGGCCAGGTGCAGAGAGGGGCTGCTGGGATGCTCAGGGGGATGGAGAACCCATCTTGTGGGAAGAGACTCAAAGAGCCTGGCTCATTCAGTCTAAAACGAGGCTGAGAGTGTAGGACTCATGAATGAAATTGTTTTTAATTGTTTACTTTATTAATGTAACTTCATAAGTAAAGTTTTATGAATGAAACAATATTCATTCATAAAACCGGTTACCCAATAACTGGCTAATTAACAGTTAAGATGCTTGTTAAGAGCCATAGCTGTTCAGTCAGCTGCCTTTGTAAGTTTCACTATCAATCCAATTCCTGCTTAAATCACTGAGACTTGCACTGTTTCAGTATTGTAACTTCTGTTCACCATTTATTACACTTGCCTACAGTGTAACTTCTGTTCAATGTTTGCCATCCATTATACTTGTCTATATTGTAACTTCTGTTCACTGTTTGCCATATTGTAATTCAAACCCCATTTTAAAACGCTTACTCCAGTTTGTAAGGGCTTGCTGCAACCTTCATTTTTGCAAACCCTGCTGTAATCTTATTAGTTTAGTTTAGATGTGTGAATAAGGTATGTATGGATGATGGAATCAACCTCCAGCCCCAGCCTGTCCTGATTAAATAGAGTTCAAACACCAACGGCTGAAGATAGACTCATAGACTTTAAGGTCAGAAGGGACCAATATGGTCATCTAGTCTGACCTCCCGCATGATGCAGGCCACAAAAGCTGACCCACCCACTTTCCCTTAACTCAGCTGTTGAAGTCTCCAGATCGTGATTTAAAGACTTCAAGTCGCAGAGAATCCTCCAGCTTGCGACCCCTGCCCTATGCTGCGGAGGAAGGCGAAAAACCTCCAGGGCCTCTGCCAATCTACCCTGGAGGAAAATTCCTTCCCGACCCCAAATATGGCGATCAGTAGAACCCCGAGCATACAGGCAAGATTCTCCAGCCGGCCTCTCATTTTACCAGCAATGGCAGTTATTGCCTAATTGACTAAAATCACGTTATCCCATCAAACCATCCCCTCCATAAACTTATCTAGCCTAATCTTGAAGCCAGAGAGGTCTTTTGCCCCCACCATTTCCCTCGGAAGCCTGTTCCAAAATTTCACCCCTCTGATGGTTAGAAACCTTCGTCTAATTTCAAGCCTAAACTTCCCCATGGCCAGTTTATATCCATTTGTTCTTTGTCCATTGCAGACAAGAGCTCTAACAAAGTAAGAAGAATCCACCCTAAAAAGAAAAGGTGCAATAGAAGGAAGATCAAAGCCCGGTCCCAGGCTGAAAGTCATGTCTGCAATTGACGGGTGATCAATCACCAAAGCCAGAGGTAGCGTGACACAGCAAGACCCATAGACTCTGGATTCAAACTAAAGCCTACAAAAAGGATGGGTGAGATGGAAAACTTTGGAGGAGGGTAACATTCTGCTGCCAACATGGAAGGGCATCGGTGCATGCCCAACAGAGACCCAGCTCGCCCTTGTGCCCGGCTTTCCTGGCCAGTTACCGCCACAAGCTACGAACCCAAGCTGCAAACTCAAGCCACAGACTCAAGCAGGACTGGTAACTATGCAGCAGCTGCAGAACATCTGATGGATGTGTGTGTGTGTGAATGTGTGTGTGTGTGTGTGTGTGTGTGTATATAGGTATTAGGTATAATGTGTGTGTATAAAGATTAAGATATTAGTTATTGGTCATAAATCAAATTGTTATCATAATAAATGTGGTATCTTTATCTTGTCCCCTTTAATAAGATCCTGCTAGTTTTTATTGGTATAACAAGAGGGGCTATGATTGCTCGCCCTGAAGGCATGGGTGGGAGGAATTCTAAGAACGGGGAAGAGCCATGGAACCTGAAGGACAGTGTGGCAGAAGGACAACGGGGGCTGGACCAACAGCGGTGGGAAATGAGAAGGTGGCTCCTAGCACCCAGAGATGGCAGGTCCTGGAACAGCCTCCCAATGGGAGCAGTGGATGCTGGGGTGGGAGGGAGCAAGAAACCCAACTTGTTTGGAGAAGGTGCTTGAGAGAAAGCAGAAGTCACTTGGGACTGACATCCACAGAGAGTTCAGTGTTCATGGTTGGTGTTGTTCTGCTGGAAGGTGGCCAGGCAAAGGGTCTTGGGTGCGGAACCATCCCAGAGCGACGGAGGCATTTAACATTCTCCTTTGTGCCCATCAGGAGAGATTGAAGCAGGGACTGCACTTTACATTTAGGTTGGTAGATCTACATCGCTTGGAGGGGGTGTGAGAAATCCACACACGCCCCCCACCCCCGTAATCACCATCACTAGGCCAATCTGCCCACCAGTGGAGATCCAGCTAGGTGGACAGAAGGTCACTTCTGTTGATGTAGCTACTGCAGCTCACGGAGGTGGGGTTTGAACCCCCTGCCAATGCTGTGTCTGTACCACAGGGTTATGCCGGCGTAGCCATGGTGCTGCCGCTGTGCCACTATCATCCCAGCTGTGGAGGCTCGGCCTGAGACACCCCTGTTGGAGCAGAGCGGGGTCGAGCACTTGCTAGCTGAAGGATCTGATTCTCTCTGCTCCGACGTTCACCGGGAGACGGCCCAGTCGCTGTGCTGTGTTAGGGTGGGAATGGCTGCACTCCTCCATGAGCGCGTGTAACAAGCCACAATGGGGAGGCACTAAGGAATAATCTCCCAGCCTGAAACACCCTCAGACCCAGGAATGGCGGGTTCCTAGTTTTGAGGAGTGTCCACAAAAATCAACAGCTTTATCTCCCTCAAAGAGAGGTGTTCAGTGCGTGGCTGCCTGGGGAGGATGAAGGGGCACACAGAGCACCTGGCGTGGGGGGAGAGGGCATGGGGGGCACATGGAACCCCTGGCATGGGGGGAGGGCATGGGGGGCACATAGAGCACCTGGCATGGGGGAGGGGCAAATGGGGGCACAGGGGGTGCCTCTTGTGGGGGGAAGGGTGCACACAGACCTCTGGCTTCTCCCTTTAAGTGACTGTTACCCTCTATTCCCCACATTATTATTTGTTTCTGTGCTGGTCAGGAGCTCACCCGTTCAAGGTGTCAGTGTGTTATCCCCCCATCTGCACACTGGAGCCCAGCTGAGACCGAGGGGCTGCAGTGCAGGGAGACGTTCATTGCCCTTCATTCCCCCTCTTTCTGGTTTTCCGGTTTTCTGGCTCTGGCCATTTACATGTAGATTAGCCCTGGAGATTTGGGGCGGGATCAGAGGTGGTGTTGGGAAGTGAGTGTGTTGCAGCCAGCCAGCCAGCCAGCCAAGGGGAGAAATCCCAGCACGGGAAGTGCAGCCCCTCGATTCACTCGTCCGGGTAGTTTTTCAAACATCTCCTGGGTGCATAAGTTCCATCTTGCGCTAGCTGGTGACCAGACACCTGCCGCTGGATCGCCTGGCACGAAGGACCTAGATCTCGAATACCTGGAGGTGAGGCCGGGCAGCGCGACGCAGAACGTGGCTGGGCCAGGTTCTCCCGTTAGCCCCACAGGGTTATTATCCCTCCCCATGGGTCCTGTGGGGAAACTGAGGCCCAGAGAGAGAAACTGACTCTGTCGCAGTCACGTGGGTCTCTGGAGTCATCACTGTCACCACATGGCCCAGCCTGGCTCTCTGCTCCCAGGTGTCCGGCATGGGCCACTGGGACAAAGTTAGGACCCCTCCCTCCTCTCCAGCCCAGCTCCACTGTCAGTGGGAAGGCTGCTGGGGCCAGGGTTTGGGGCAATGGCTCTGCCCCCTGTCCTGCCGGGTCAATCCTCTGGCAATCATACCCTTAGCAACGTCACTGCTGCCTGCAGTGTATGGCACGTCCTGCCTCTCAGCCATGTCCCAAGCGGTGGTTTCGCCCGTGGGGCCGTGTAAAGAGTGCTGGTAGTGTCCGGCAACCTGAGGCAATGGCGTTTTTCTGGGACCTTTTTCTGGGGCGGAGGGGGCGCATCTCGAGAACCTCTCAGGAACAGACCCTACATCAGGATCACTAACCCATCCCCGCCCTGCACCTCCATGTCCAGCTCCGTTTCGCACTTGCTGGGCCTCACTGCAAAGGGCAGACAGAGCAGGTCAGATGAGGCGTGGGGGTGACTAGACCCCTTTCCACTTCACAGGAAGGATCCCTCCGCCCAGTGTAAACACCTCCCAGACCCCAGACTCACCCCCTTCCCCCAATCTCTTCACTCTGCAGATGTTTATGCATGTGGCTGAAGTGGTTGGAAAGGAATATGGACTGGAGCCCATTCAGGTGAGACGGCTGCCCCCCCTAACCTGCCCTGCCCCATGTGTTCCCACATTGCACACCTCCCCCTCTCCACAGTATGCCCCTGCCCCAGGCATCCCCTCCCCCACTCCCGAGGGGTTGTTTCCCCTCCTGACATCGTCCTTCACCATCCGCCACCCCAGTGACCCCCCACTCCCTTCCTGTCTCCCCTGCAGCATCTAGACCTGCTGGTGCGAGATTGGAGCAGCTCCCAGGTCCTTGGAGCCCAGGGTGGGAAGAAGCATCTGAGACACATCAGACAGGTGACTGTGGGGCTTGGGGCGGTGGGGAATGGGACATGGAGCCTTTCCCAGCTGGCGCAGGTTGGCTCTGAGTGTTTCTCCACTCTTCAGTTATTGTTGGTAGCTGCATTTCTCAGCTGTAAGCTCTGTACATCAATATAACAATTCCCCCCGGCTCTGGCAGGGGCTGGAGACAACGTCCCCTTGCAAACACCCCAAGGCCCTCGAAGCGCTGAAGAGGATCAGCAGCTGCTGTTACCTGATGCCCTTCCCCGGCAAGTGGATAGTGATGGGGAGCGAGGGAACCCTGAGAGGTAACGGACCCGGAACAGTGGCTTTGAGCCCCTGCCATGTTCAGAGCAATGCGACTGGGTCACCGCACATGCCTGCACGTGGAAGGTAGAGAGAAGAGGGATCAGATGGTCCCCTGTTTCCCCCACCATTGTCCATCTCTCCCCTTCGCAGACATGGATGAGGATTTCCAGGAGAGCCTGAGGGACTATGTCACTGCCCTGGTGAGCTTGGCCAGTCGACACGTCCGGAGGGACCAGCATGGGGAGCTGCTCACTGGGATGCACCTTGCTGCCTGGATAAAGGTGGGGACCGGCCAGCTGTGCTGCAGGGATCAGGATGGGGGCGCTCTCCCTTTGCAGTCAGTGATAATCCCAATACCCATACAGCGTCACTGTGTGACCTTTCCAGAGATGGCCCTCCCCAGAGGTGGCTGCATCTCACAGCTGGGAAAGCCCTCTCCATGTTCACAGCCTTTCTAAGCCCTGTGGAGTCTGTGACATGATGATTGCTTTTGGTTCCTTCGCAGCATTTATCTGATGTGATGAAGAAGCATCGCTCCGGTTTCTCCTCTCCCTGTCAGGTACCGTCTCTGCCTCTGACCCGATCATGGGGTGTCTACCCTCACTTGTCCATACCAGGGCTGGGGCAATGTTGGAAACTGGGTCCATCCTGCTGGAGGTGACGTGGAAAGGGTCTGGGTGAAATCTCAGGTTCAGGGTAGAAGAATTTGACTAGCCTAAAGGGTGGCTGGTGCTGGAGGGTTTGCCCAGCCTACGGACATATCTCCTGTCCATGAGACCCATAGCACAAAATCCTGTTTTTCCCCAGGAGATGCCTGTCAACATTTAAATGAGAGGAGCTTGTTAGAGCTGGCCCAAAATAGGGTTGTTTTTCCTGCAAAAAACTTGGAATTTCCAGGAAAACCCCAGAATATCTCTGTGTGGAAAGGTCATCATGGCAGGTCCTGGGAATTGTAGTTCTTGTGCCTCATGTTCCCCATTCTCCTCTATGGGTTGGGCACCTGGTTGTACTACATATCCCATGATGCACTGCAAGCACCATGCACTAGCAGTCCTCCCCAAGAGGATCATGGGGGATGTAGCTCGGGCACCTCATCCTCCTCATTCTCCTCTATGAGTTGGTGTAACAGCATGGCATCCTGGTCTCGTGAGCCCCCCTTCTGGTTGGGTGTGTCTGTGCTTCTTTAACCACTCCCGGCCCTAGAATCAGGCCACACCCCAGGGCTTCCTACCTGGAGGCGATGGTTTCGCCCTCTCTGGGTCTGTTCTGACCCCAGCTCTCCAGCCAGACCAATTAACAGCTCAGATCCCTTTCTGGGGGTTTAATCACTGTCCAAGTGTAGGCCACTTCCCCAGTGGCTTATACGGTGGGATCCGGGCCCACCCACTACTCCAGATCCCAACCCCAGGGACCCTAACAATAGCAACCATGCACTATCGCCTCCCTTTAGCAAAACTGCCTTCAGTTCCCTGGAGCACGTCCCATGAACCCAGCCTTCACCAAAACCTTACCCTTAGTTCAGGGCCCTTCTAAGTTCAGGCCCAGCAGCCAGCCAGGAGCTCTTCCTCACTCCCCTGGTCCCTCCTAGCACTGAGCTCTCCATTATGGTGCACTTCCCTTTAGGTAGACAGTAGCCCCCATCAGCACTCCACTGGCTCCTGCAAGGAACTTCCTGTCTCTGGCTCTGCAGCTCCTTTTTATAGGGCTCTTCTGGGCCCTGATTGGCTGTTCCCTGCAACCTCACTGATTGGCCACTTCCCCTGCAGCCACTCAAGCCTGCTTGGACGACCTCTCCACTGCTCCCTTCCTGCAACAAGTGTGGCAGGGGGCTTCTGGGCCTCGTACTGTGGAGGATGGAACCCCATCACAGTTGGGCTTCCTGCTTCAACTGCACCTCCCAAGCGCCCAGCCTTCAGAGGAGAATGGGAGATTGGGGCAACCAAACTACATCTCCCATCGTGCATCACGGTATCCTCTCTTGCTGATGGGAGGTGGTGCATCATGGCTTCAGGCAGCAGCACCAGCTTTCTAATGACTTGGGTGGTACTCAACCCCCAGCTCTGCCCCAGGTCCTGCTCCCACTCCATCTTCTTCCACTCTCACCCCTACTCTTCCCTCCCCCAAGTGTACTGCACCCTCACACCTTCCCCTTTCCACCCAGCACCTCCTGCATGCCACAAATTAGCTGATTCTGGTGGTTGGGAGGCCCTGGAATGGAGGGTGAGGCACTGATCAGCTGATCGGGTGGGAGGCACTGGGGGAGATGGGGTAGATGATAGGGGGCTGCTGATTTTTCCCCATGGGTGCTCCAGCCCCAAAGCACCCACAGAGTTGGCACCGATGGCAGCAGGACAGCATGGGAGGTTTAGTCCAAACTCAGTGCTTGGTGTACAGAGGAGAATCAGGCATCTGAACCACATTTCCCATGATGCATCAACATCTCCTCAATTGGTGCATGTCTCATGGTCATGGTGCATCATGAGAGGCACCTGCAGCAGCAGGGGAAGGGGACAGGATAAGGTGGATTCAGGGGCTCTGTCTGCTGGCCCCTCTGGGGAGTGGGGCATAACCACATCACAGCATGTTCCAGCCATGCCCCCCAGTCCTGCCCCTGTGCTGGGACCGGCAGCAAAGACCTTCCCACCCGGTGTCATGGGGCCTCTGGCTCCTTCAGTCTGATCTGCCTGCTGGGGCAATGTCCCAGCACAGCCATCTCTGAGCCCGTCAAGTCACGGTCACGCCGCCTTCCCCCGCAGCAGGGAGGATGCAGCGTAGACAGACCCTTAGACACGGACTGTAAATTTCTCTCTTGCATCAACCTCAGATCGGCTGCGATAGGAGCTACCCAGGCCCTCTTCTAGAGGCAAGTTTGGGAGGCGGGGCTTATCTGCATGGGGAGAATAGACCGGACTACCTATTTCAGAATAACTACTCCACAATAACCACTCCAGAATAGCTCCACAGCACTGACTATTCCAGAGTCACTGCTCCTCCACAACAAGATTTAACCCAGCCTGAACAATACCCCTCCCCTACCCCAAAACGAGAGTGGAGATTCACACCCAAACCACCTGCCTCCTGGGGATCAATAAAAGCCCCCAAATACCCCCAGACCCATGAGAGCCGGCACCACGGACGCGCTCTCAGGAACCAGCCTCAGGCCGAACTGGGGCAGGGAATGGAGCCAAGGCTGGGTTGCTGTGAGGGTCAGACTGCAAACCGGTGGTACCAGAAGCCTCAAGCATCTGCCACACCCTCTATCAGTGTCGCTCTGTTACCTGAAGCTGCTGCAGTGGAAGCTGGGTGGAGACAGGGGTCCATGAACTGCGGCTCACCCCGGCCGTGTCCTCCCTCTGCAGATGGCCATCACCTTCCACAACCAAAATATCATGAACAGAACCCGCCGAGAGCACGCTGACTTTCTGAACGATAAGGTGAGTGTAGGGGGAGGGGTCTGTGCCCCTGGGTAGGGGAACCCAAGGCAACCATCCAAGCCATTCCACAGGCTACGGGATTTGGGACAGGAGATGGGAGTTCATATCTCCAGCTCCCAGGGTGGCTGCAGAGATGGGAGACTGTGGCACATGAGGCGCCCAATCTGAGTTGGGGGTTCTGCCCAGCACCAGCGTAACGGGGCCCCCAATATCAGGCGGGGAGGGCTATGCAGCACTGCACATGACAGGTGCTTGATTTCAGTCAGGAGATCTGTGCTGTGCCCAGCACGATGGGAGTCAGCCCTGATCTCAGTTGTGGGGGTGTCTGATCTCAGTTGGTGAGTGGGTCTGTGTGTTTCCTGGTGTGACATGAGCCCCAGTCTTGGCCGTCTCTTCTCCTGGCTGCAGGACAGCAAATCCCGGAACATGTTTTACTGCTTGAAGGTGAGGCCAAGCAAGATGGCGGAGCAGTTCGTGGAACAGCGCATGGAGTTGCTGTGGTGGTGCCAGACGGACATGCAGGAGCCGGCGCCGGAGAAAGAGGCCCTGCTGATGGAGCTGGAGGCGGAGCTGAAGCAGGAGGCTGAGACCTTCCTGGAGACCTACAGGAAGCGCTTCAAGAAATTTGTCATTGCGGCGGGCATTGGCACGGGGGCACTGGTCCTGGCACCGGTCGGGGGAGCTGCCGGGGTCGGGGTCGCTGCTGCTGCGCTCGATATAGCTCAGGCAGCAGCCATTGGAGCCGGGGTGGGCGCCGTGGCTGGGATGTGTGTGGGCGGGGGCGTGGGATGGGGAGTTGGTGAGAATGTCACCTGGAAGGATAATCAGAGGGCTGAGGCCACTGCCAGCCAAAGGGAACGGGGGGATGGCACTGAGGAGCAATCCGATGAAGCTCCCCTGATCAGAACAGTGCACCCCCAAGTCTGGGGTGACAAATAAGGTGATGGGGTTGCAGAGTGGCCAAGACACTTCAGCCACAAACCACCCTAGACCAGGGGAGCCACCCACCCACAGATTCTAAGAAAGGACATTGGGTAGAATCTGATCTGAAAAACCTCCAATGACTGTGTGACACACAGGCCCATCAGTACCAGCGGGCAGAGGGTTCAGTGGCCTGTGTCAGCATCTTGTAATGTATCAAATGCAAGCCGGGAGCACCCTGGGCATGAATATGCGTGTGTAATGTAGGCCTTGTCACGCAGTTTGGGGTCACACATACATGTAGATATGGAAAACTTGTTTTGAAGTCTGAATAAAGACAGGATTGGCCGACAAGTTTCTGCCAGACAAAGGATGTATATTTTCCCATGTCATAAATATAGAGGGAAGGGTAACAACTGCCTTACCTGTAAGGGGGTTAAGTAGTTCAAATAACCTAGTTGGTACCTGACCAGAAGTACCAATGAGAAGATATTTTCAAATCTGTGGGGGAAGGATTTGTTTGTTTGTTGTTGTGTGGGTTGAGCTCTGCCTCCCCAGGGCAATTCCAGCTCTTTGCTCATTTCTTCATGATACAAGGGGGCTTTAAGTACCAGCCATATCTCTACCACCCAGAGTTATTCCCTCCACAAATGTACAGTCTCTGTCTCCATGCTCTCCAGCTCCATCCAGGGCCGCTCACCGCTGACACAAGGAGCAAAGGGTAGCCAGGCACAAGCGATGTAATTATTGCGGTGGCTGTCGGCTGACATAAATTAGGTCAACTTAATTTTGGAGTGTAGACAGGGCCATAGTCTTGCTTTCATTACCGCTGTAGCTCCATGTTGTGCTATTAAGTGAAGCGTGCGCCTTGAGATGAAATCATTCCAGCTGCTGCATAGCATCCCTGTGGGACAGCACACCTGGTAGTTCTGTGCATTTCCCGGGGATTGGGGCTGGACACGCTGTCATGGAGTCACAGGCCCGATGCTCTGGAACTGCTCTGTATGAAGCCAGCCAGGACTCTGGGTAGTGTGACTCCCCGCAGGGCATGCTGCCCAGGCAAAGAAGCCTCCTGGGTCTGACCTCGGAGCATTCAGCTCCCTGTTCTCACTGTGCACTTCCTGCAGCGGGTCCACCTGGACGGGACACCTGGGGAAGCTAGAGGGACCCTGCATCCCAACTCCACAGTTAGGAGTGACTCTCAGTCAATGTTGTAAAACAGAAGGGTTTATTAGTCGACAGGAACACAGCATAGAACAGGTTTCCGGTATAGGGTATAGGGTGGTGTTTATGTGACCATCACTTATTAGCACTGTAGTGTCCAGGAAGTGGATCTCTTGTGTGGACTGGTCCAGGCTGAGGTTGATGGTGGGATGGTGGGATGGAAATTGTTAAAATCTTGGTGGAATTCCTCAAGGGCTTCTTTTCCATGGGTCCAGATGATGAAGATGTCATCAATGCAGTGTAAGTAGAGTAGGGGCGTTAGGGGATGGGAGCTGAGGAAGCGTTGTTCTAAGACAGCCATAAAAATGTTGGCATACTGTGGGGTCATGTGGGTACCCATAGCAGTGCCGCTGACTTGAAGGTATACATTGTCCCTAAATGTGAAATAGTATTGCTTGTTATTATGAATTATTATTAATAATAATGATGACAGCAATAATAACATCGGGAGGAGAGGTGCGGCGGGGGTGCTAAGAAAACAATCTTTTATTTTCGAAATACAGTGTTAGCAACCCCAGCTGGTTGTTGCCATCTCCAGCACAAGGTTCAAGTGGACAAATGGATGTGGGTTTCTTTGAGTAGATTGGGGCTGAGCAACCTCAGTTGGGACCACAAGCAGCTGGCCCGGGTGAAAGCTTCCAGCTTTCATGTACCTTAAACACACACACGTCACTTTGATCCACCACCAGACTGATTCCCATTTACATAAAGGGGAAATAATTTGATTCTCTTACATGAGAGGAAACCTGAGCACTGGGAGGAAGGTGACCCCACACGCTCACAGACACCGTATGTTGGCGAACGGTCTCAGTCCATCTGTTTCCCTCCAAAACCAGAAGTGGCTGCTGGGAGGCAAAAGGAGCCCTGAAATGGAGAGACTTTTGTATCAATAATTGGAGAGAAAGAGAGCCAAACCTGAGGGGATTTGAGATCAATTAATTAGCAGGGGAAAGGGACAGATCTGAAGGGATCTTACCCTCATAGTTGATAATTTGAGAGAAAAGGAGCAAATTCTGAAGGGGAAAGTTGATCATTGTGCATTTAACACTTTCATTAACTTCAACCACAATGAGCAGCGATGAATCAGGAGGAGGGGCAAAGGCCTCAAACTGTGGGGTTGTTTCAATATAAAACTGAGAATTCAATAGAGCAGGGGAAACGTTGCCGGGGGATTAGATCCATATTCAGTAATAAGAGAGATTAGGGTAAAATCTGAGGGAATTTGTATCAGTGTGTGTATGTGGTCCAGGCTGGCTGGCTGATGATGCCGGGGGGTGACTCTCAGATGCCCATGTCTCTCAGGCCTGGTCTACACTGGGGGGGGGTCGATCTAAGATACGTAACTTCAGCTACGAGAATAGGGTAGCTGAAGTCGATGTATCTTAGATTGAATTAAAATTACTTACTTCACGTCCTTGCGTCAAGCCGCTGGTCCCTCGCCGACTTTGCTTCCGCCTCTCGCCAAGCTGGAGTTCAGCAGTCGACGGGAGAGCGATCGGGGATCGATTTATCACATCTACACTACACGCGATAAATTGATCCCCGATAGATGGATCGCTACCCGCCGATCCAGCGGGTAGTGTAGACGTACCCTCAGTGTCCTTCACATGGAGCCATCCTCTCTCATGGACAAGGCCAATGAAGGACTCAGTGAGGTGCCCAACCCCATCCACTGGGCCTTGTCCTTCTTGCTCTTTTGCCACCTGAGGCTCATGGGCAGAGAGCAGCGTGACCCCTGGTTTCCCAGTCCCAGCACCATGAGATGGACAGGAGTGGAGGGAACAGGGCCGGCTCTAGGTTTTTTGCCGCCCCAAGCAAAAAAAAAATTTGGCTGCCCCCCACCCCAGCCCTGGGCTCTTTCCCCCCCCC
>NW_020697519.1:0-4170 GCF_002925995.2 Terrapene triunguis | reverse complement strand
CCCTTCCCCCCCCCCCCACCCGCACCCCCTGCTGCCCCAGCCCTGAGCTCCCGCCCCAAACATGACCTCCTTGTTCACCACAGCAATCCCCATTTACCCTTGCAGTGGGGATCAAACCGTTTCTCCTATTTTTATTTCACTTTAGTATAAATCTCACCCCCGCAACCCCATCTTTAGTGCTCCAAATGCAATGGAAGGTATAGGGACTAACCCTCAAACCTTGTACCCAGAAAGGGATGGGGAGCTAGTAAAGAGGGTTCAGGCAGAGGAGCGGGTGTGGGGGTGCTTGGGGGCTCTACACTGGCAGAGAGGTGGGGTGTGATGTACTCGCGGAGGAGGGTGGAGGAGGAGAGGGGGTATCAGGAGGGTTGCAGTAGAAGAGGTACAGGGGAAGGGGGGAGGTGCGGGAGGAGAGGGCTGGGGGAGGGTACAAGGGGAGAGGTGTGGGTGAAGGGAGAGGACAAGGGGAAGGGGTGCAGCGAAGGAGCAATGGGGGAGGTACAAGTGGAGGGGCTGCGAGCGGGATGGGGGGTGCAAGGGCTGAGAGGGGCAGGCGCTGACAGCTGCTTCCCCAGCCCCGTGCAGGCAGAGCCGAGAGGACAGACACTGACCCCCAGGTGCCTGAGCCGCGGGGGTCCCCCGGCAGGGCAGTATCCCCCGCTGCCCCGCTCGGAGCCGGGCTCTGCCTCTCCCCGCCCAGGGTCGGCAGCGCGGGGCTGAGGCAGGGGAGGTGTGCGGCGGGCTGGGTCCGGGGGCAGGAGGGGGCGGCGGTAGCTCCCTGGCAGCTCGGGCTGCCCAGCCACTCGCCCTATCAGCCCGCAGCCGGGCTCAGCTCCGGGAGGTGATGCTCCGGCTCTCCAGCGGCCGGGCAGCCGGAACCGCAGCCCAGCCCCTGCGACTCAGGCTGCCATGAGCGCCATCTAGCACCTGCAGCCAGAACTGCAGCGTCAGTTCCAGCGCAGCCTGAAAGCCTCAGCTGACAGGGAACAGCTTGGTTCAGGGCCAGCTCCGGCTTTTTGCGCCCCAAGGAAAAAAGAAAGGGGGGGGGGCTGGAGTGCCGCCCCTTGGAAAGTGCTGCCCCAAGCACACGCTTGGAGCGCTGGTGCCTAGAGCCGGCCCTGGGAGGGAATATTGGCATCTTTAGCTAGGACTCACCATCTCTCCGTGGCAATATGGCCTCCATCCTGCTTCCCTCAGTGGTGGAGGAGTTTAACCAGCCAACTCCAAAGACTCTTTCCCTCCCAGGAGAAGGAAAAGCCACTGAAGGTCCACCCCCTTCACCCCACACTGCAGGTTTACCATCATGGGTCTGGGAGCTTTCAAGCAGTTCTCTACCAACAGGGAAACCCACAAACAGTTCCTCCTCTTTGTCTCTGTCTGGGCAGCACCTGTCACAAGGGGGCCCTGATCTCAGCTGGGGCAGGGACCGTCTCTCACTGTGTGTCAGCTGGGGCTTTGAGGTGCTTCTTATAATGTGCTATTAATATGCTTCACACTGGCTATAAAAATTACATAATGGTCCCGTGAGCCCAAAGACCAGGGGGGAGGGATAGCTCAGTGGTTTGAGCATTGGCCTGCTTAAACCCAGGGTTGTGAGTTCAATCCTTGAGAGGGCCACTTAGGGATCTGGGGCAAAATCAGTATTTGGTCCTGCTAGTGAAGGCAGGGGGCTGGACTTGATGACCTCTCAAAGTTCCTTCTGGTTCTAGGAGGTAGGATATCTCCATTAATAAATTAAAGTCAGAGAATTCACCTCTTTGCTGTTCATACAGGTGCTGTCCCTGCTTCCACCACAAGAGGTCTCTGGGTCTGTGATGTATTCCATCCTGGTACTAACAATATATGATAATATCCTTCGGGAAACCACAGCAGGGAGAATTTTGGTGACATCTCTCAGTAACGTCCATAGCACAAGTCTTTGGGTATGTCTACACTACGAGAGAAGTTCAATTTTACTTAAATCAAATATGTGGAATAGATATTACAAAGTCGAACGTGTGTATCCACACTAAGGGCAGTAATTCGACTTTGTGAGTCCACACTAACGGGGCAAGCGTCGACATTGGAAGCGGTGCACTGTGGGCAGCTATCCCACAGTTCCCGCAGTCCCCGCTGCCCATTGGAATTCTGGGTCGAGCCCCCAATGCCTGCTGGGGAAAAAAATGTGTCGAGGGTGGTTTTGGGTAACTGTCGTCATCCAATCGTCACTCCCGCCCTTCCTGCCTGAAAGCGCCGGCGGGCAATCATTTCATTTCGCGCGCTTTTCTGGTGAGTGACAGCGCGGACGCCACAGCACTGCGAGCATGGAGCCCGCTGCGACCATCGCTGCAGTTATGGCCGTTGTCAACACCTCGCACCTTATCGTCCACCTTTTCCAGAGGCAGATGCTGAGAAATCAGGCGAGGAGGTTACGGCATCGCGGTGAGGACATGAAGTCTGAGAGTGGCACAGACCTCTCGCAAAGCACGGGACCCCACACTGTGAACATCATGGTGGCAATGGGTCATGTTGATGCTGTGGAACGGCGATTATGGGCCCGGGAAACAAGCACGGACTGGTGGGACCACATAGTGCTGCAGGTCTGGGATGAATCACAGTGGCTGCGAAACTTTCGGATGCGGAAGGAAACTTTCCTGGAACTTTGTGAGTTGCTGTCCCCTGCCCTGAAGCACAATGACACCCGGATGCGAGCAGCCCTGACTGTCCAGAAGCGAGTGGCCATAGCCCTCTGGAAGCTTGCAATGCCAGACAGCTACCGGTCAGTCGCGAACCACTTTGGCGTGGGCAAATCTACCGTGGGGGTTGCTGTGATGCAAGTAGCCAACACAATCGTTGAGCTACTGCTGTCAAAGGTAGTGACCCTTGGAAACGTGCAGGTCATCATAGATGGCTTCGCCGCGATGGGATTCCCAAACTGCGGTGGGGCTATAGATGGAACTCACATCCCTATCCTGGGACCGGACCACCAGGCCAGCCAGTACATTAACCGAAAGGGCTACTTTTCAATGGTGCTGCAAGCACTGGTGGACCATAGGGGACGTTTTACCAACATCAACGTCGGATGGCCGGGCAAGGTTCATGACGCTCGTGTTTTCAGGAACTCTGGTCTGTTTAGACGGCTGCAGGAAGGTATTTACTTCCCAGACCACAAAATAACTCTTGGGGATGTGGAGATGCCTATAGTGATCCTCGGGGACCCAGCCTACCCGCTAATGCCCTGGCTCATGAAGCCCTATACAGGCGCTCTGGACAGTGAAAAAGAACTCTTCAACTACCGTCTCAGCAAGTGCAGAATGGTGGTGGAGTGTGCTTTTGGACGTCTCAAGGGGAGATGGAGAAGCTTACTGACTCGCTCTGATCTCAGTGAAACCAATATCCCCATTGTTATTGCAGCTTGCTGTGTGCTCCACAATCTCTGTGAGAGTAAGGGGGAGACCTTTATGGCGGGGTGGGAGGTTGAGGCAAATAGCCTGGCTGCTGATTACACCCAGCCAGACAGCCGGGCGATTAGAAGAGCCCAGCGGGACGCGCTGTGCATCCGGGAGGCTTTGAAAGCTAGGTTCCTCAGTGAGCAGGGTAACCTGTGACTATTAACTTTGTTTAAAGAGAAGCTGAACCTGCCCCCGTTTCTTTACCCAGTTTATGTTGACTATCCTCTGCAGCTACATACCCCGTTCACCCCGTCCCCTCCCTTCCAACACACGTTTAAAAATAAAATACATGGAACTTTGTTAATGAACACCGTTGTCTTTATTACGGGTTTCGCGGGAAAGGGTTGAAACTGGGACGCAGACTGTGTTGGGGAGCGGGCCTACTGATGGAAAGAATGCTTATAAACTCGAGGAATGACAGGCTCCTTCTTCTAGAGCGGTCCGCAGTGCTGGACTGGTTGTTTCAACGGAGCCTGCCACCCCTCCTTTTTGGGACTCTGTGTGTGGGAGCTATGTGACTTTGTGGCGGGGGAGGACAGTTACAGATCCCCTGCTGCGTGGCTCTGTGATCCAGGATAAGGACCGCTGCATAAGATCTCTAACCGCCCTCCCCCGCCACAAAGTCACATAGCCCCACCCCCCAACCAGAACATGAAAACCACCTCCCAGACTGACCAGGCATTGGGGTGGGTTGTGGGAGGCGATGGATCAAGTACCCTAGTTCTCTCTCCCCCCCCCC
>NW_020697518.1:0-9517 GCF_002925995.2 Terrapene triunguis | reverse complement strand
GTCTCTGTACACAGAGAGCTGTTACCCTTCCCTTCATAGTTATGACAGGCATTATGATATTTTCTGTCTAATTCTCTCTCTTTTCTAATAGGTCCTAACATTCTGTTAGCCTTTTTGACCACTGTTGATCATTGAGCTGAAGTTTTCAGATAACTATCCATTGTGATTCCAAAATCTCTTTCTTGAGTGGTAAGAACAAATTTAGACCCATTGTTATATATGTGTAGTTGGGATTACCTTTTCCAATGTGCCTTACTTTGCTTTTATCAATGTTGAATTTCATCTTCCGTTTTCTTGCCCAGTCACCCCGTTTTGTGAGATCCCTTTGTATCGCTTCACAGTCATCTTTGGACTTATTTATCTTGAGTAATTTTGTATAGTCTGTAAATTTTGCCACCTCACTGTTTACCCCTTTTCCCAGATCATTTATGAATGTGTTGGACAGCATATTTCCCAGTACAGATCCTTGGGGGACCCCGCTATTTACCTCTCTCCATTCTGAAAACTGACCATTTATTCCTACCCTTTGTTTCCTGTCTTTTAACCAGTTACTGATCCATGAGAGGACCTTCCCTGTTATCCTATTTCATAAATATAAGAAAGAAAGAAAGAAAGAAAGAAAGAAAGAAAGAAAGAAAGAAAATTAGATGTTCAAGTCCCATGGAGCTGGGCACCTAACTCCCTTAGCCAGCACTGAAATTCCAAGCCTTAAGTGTAAAAACTTGCTCTCATTAAAATCAGTGGCAAAACTTCCCTTTAGTGGGTGAAGAATGTGTTAGGGCAACACAATTTTTTAGGTGTATAACCACCTGGGAAAGGTGTCGTTTGAAAGGTATGGAATCCAGTTGATTACACTGCATTGCCAGTTAACTTTATATTTTTGAAATTGTATTGCAGAATTTGTTTTACTTAATTTGGGTAATTCCCATGGAAAAGACAGAACAGGGAAATCAAATGTTCATCATGGAATTCATCCTCCTTTGGGAATCTCCAGGAGCTTCACTTTCTTCTCTTCATGCTGTTTCTAGTGATCTACATTGTGACCATGGTTGGGAACATCCTTACTGTTGCGTTAGTTGTGGCTGATCAGCACCTTCACACCCCGATGTACTTCTTCCTGGGGAACTTGTCCTGCTTGGAGACCTGCTACACTTCAACTATCCTGCCCAGGATGCTTGCCAGTTTCCTGACTGGGAACAGAACCATTTCATACAATGGCTGCCTTGTGCAATTTTTTTTTCTTTGGTTACTTAGTAGCTACAGAATGTTGTCTCTTATCTGTGATGTCTTATGATTGTTATTTGATGATATGTAAACCATTGTATTAAGAATCCCTTATGAATGGCAGGTTTTGCTTCTAACTAGCAGCTGGCTCTTGGATCATCAGACTGCTAGCTACTTTCTTATTACTCTTTTGATCATGTAGTTCACTTTCTGCAGCCTCATCAAAATTGACCGTTTCTTTTGCGACTATACCCCAGTGATAGACCTTTCCTGCAGTGACACTTAGACAATGAAACTTGTAGCTTCACTCCTGGCCTTTATATTCACCCTACCTCCATTTCTACTGACTGTGACATCCTACGTTTTTATTAACTCCAACATCGTGAGAATCCCTTCCACTACCGGCAGGAAAAAAGCATTTTCTACCTGCTCCTCTCACCTCATCATGGTGACAGTCGTCTACAGGACTCTAACTATTGCTTATATGTTACCAAGAATCAACACCTTTAGAGACCTAAACAAAGTGATCTCTGTTTTCTACACGGTCATGACTCCACTGATCAATCCCCTCATATACAGTCTGAGAAACAGAGAGGTAAAAGAAGCCCTGAGAAAAGCTGTCAGTAGGCTTATGACTTTGAAAAGAATTTGAATAACCCTACACTATTTGGTTAGGTTGAAACAAAATGGAGCTATCACGAATTAGAGAAGTAGAATCTGGGTGATCCCTTTCTCTGGTCCTCTGGCTAATCCCAGAAGAAAAAGAGAGCTAGGGATGCTGTACTGAATTATTTGTTCAATATATTTCATATATTTCTTTTTCTCTCTGTTAACTGTCCCAACACAAGACCATGATTTTCAAAATTATTCCAAACACGATTTATGAATAATCTATTCTTAGGCATGGAAGGATTCGTTTTTTATCGGTAAATGTCAATAAACATTGATTTCACCATATACACACACACCGATGAGAAAATATTTCCATTGATAATATTCAAAATTTACAGATACGCAAAGTAAGAAAAATGCTGTTGAGAAATTATTAGAGCATGATTTAAGGATATTTACTTTTTTATTTTGATGTGATGTTGATAATTTGGGATTTAACAGTTATTAAGCTTTAACTTTTTGAATCTCAACATCTATTGTCATTAAATAATCATTGTCTGACACCCGCCCCCACCATTGTCTGACCCATCCCCATAATTTCCTACCACTGTGAAAATTTAAATAAATAAAAACAGGAAAAATGCTTGGATCACATAATGTTGGGGAAGTATTAAAATTTAAATTGATACACATATTTTTAAAAAGGTTCAAAATAAGCAACAATATTATCTATCAAAATTATCAAAAAATAAAAATTGAATTTCCCAAGCCTACCCATCTTTCATGTTATATATGTGGTCTTAAAAGACATGATTATGTAGCTCTCTAGTAGATAATCCTTATTACTATAACTAGCTGCTAATGACTGACAGCTAATGGAGATTAGAGAGACAAGGTGGGTGAGGTCATATATTTTATTGGACCAACTTCTGTTGGTGAGAGAGACAAGCTTTTGAGCTTACACAGAGCTTTGTGGGACCAATATGGCTACAACAACACTGGATACAGATAATGGAGTTTCCCTTTCAGAAGAACTAACAAAAGAGTTTGCTTTGGTGGGGTGGGGGATTTGGTCCCAAAAGACAGGAGATTCAGTGCCTTCTGATAACTATGCAATCTGTATGTATGTACTCATTACATAGAATGAGTAGATGAAGTAGACAATAGAGTCATTCCTAACTGGACAGATGATAATGAGGAAGAAGGGTGAGAAGGAAGAAGGAGTTAAGGAGGAAGAAGATAAAGTAAGAAGAAGAAACATCTTCTAGCAGCACCTGAATCAAAGAGTTTGTGTATTTTGTGGCAATTTTATTTTTGTTTCAGGCATTTAGATACTGTGATGATACTTGGAGTACAAATGTGAGACTGCATCAATAGATAGATAGATAGATTATATGAGGCTCACATATGTTGTAAAGAAAAATGGCTTTGTCAGCTATATTGATAGATTTTTCTCTAGTTTCTTCTTCTTCTTCTTCTTCTTCTTCTTCTTTCAGCATGCTCCAATTTTGCTGCAATAATATTGAGTCTTCCAGTAAGGTTGTTCTTCAGTAATATAAAATAAATGTTTTTTTGTTCATTTAAGCTATATATATTTGAAAATGATTGTGCTGACATTCACTAAATGTTTTACAATAAAAAAGAAAAGAAAATATTATTGGTATAAAGGGACACAGTTTAATCTGTGGCAATGTTTAATCCAAAGCAATGGACCGAGATCCTCAGCTGGTATAAATTAATGAACTCCTTTGAATCGGTCACATACAACAATTTACATGAGCTGAGGGTCTGACCAACAAATTATAATTTCCCTACTAATTTGCACATATTAGCAGAGATTTTAAAAGCCACCTGAGGGATTTAAAAAAAATAGTCACTTCAAAAATCTCAGCAATCTCATCCCATTTTCAGGTCCTTATTCAGGTTTATTCCTTGTTGAGTTACTCAGATTCACATTGAAGTCTATGGGGCAATACTGAGGGCTTCATTCAGATTTTGCTCAGTCCTTACTCAGGCAAAGCTCTTGGTTGCGATTTTCAGCCTAAAACCAAGATTTTCATAAGTGAATGGTGATTTTGAGTGCCTCATTTTTGGAGTGTCCAATCTGAGATGTGATCAAGGTGCCTGATTTTCAGAAACTCCCAACCCTCTGGAAATTGGGACCCTTGAAGGTGTTTCAAGTTGGTCATGAAAAACTGACCACCCAAATCCACTAGTCAATTGGGAGGCTAAGTGACAGTGAAAGTCCATGGGAGTCAAGCATCTATATGCCTTTAAAAATCAGGCCCTTAGTCCCTTAGATATTCAGTGGCACTTAGCTCCTAAGTCACTTGAGCACAGCTCAAAATTCCACCCCACATAACTAAATAGGGACCTCAAGGTTTGGCCCAAATGCAGTATGTCTCCAGAAAACTTTCATTGAGTACACACAATTCCCTTTGAGGGAAAATGACAGACTCTTCACATCACACCACAACTGCGGGATTGAAGCCATGCTACTTTCAATAAATGTCACCTTCACAAGAGTGAAGGGTATGTCTACACTTCAAAAAAACAAAACAAAAAACCACAGCAGCTAGTTTCAGGGCATGGGTCTACAGAGGTAACATTTTCAAAATTACTTAAGTGACTTAGGGTATGTCTACACTACGAGAGTAGTTCGATTTTACTTAAATCGAATATGTGGAATCGATATTACAAAATCGAACGTGTGTGTCCACACTAAGGACAGTAATTCGACTTTGTGAGTCCACACTAACGGGGAAAGCGTCGACATTGGAAGCGGTGCACTGTGGGCAGCTATCCCACAGTTCCCGCAGTCCCCGCTGCCCATTGGAATTCTGGGTCGAGCCGCCAATGCCTTCTGGGTAAAAAAATGTGTCGAGGGTGCTTTTGGGTAACTGTCGTCATCCGTCCGTCACTCCCGCCCTCCCTCCCTGAAAGCGCCGGCGGGAAATCAGTTCGCGCACTTTTATGGTCAGTGACAGCGCGGACGCCACAGCACTGCGAGCATGGAGCCCGCTGCGACCATCGCTGCAGTTATGGCCGTTGTCAACACCTCGCAGCTTATCATCCACCTTTCCCAGAGGCAGATGCAGAGAAATCAGGCGAGGAGGCTACGGCAGCGCGGTGAGGGCCTGAAGTCTGAGAGTGGCACAGACCTGTCAGAAAGCACGGGACCCAGCGCCGAGGACATCACGGTGACAATGGGTCATGTGGATGTTGTGGAACGGCGATTCTGGGTCCGGGAAACAAGCACGGACCGGTGGGACCGCATAGTGCTGCAGGTCTGGGATGAATCACAGTGGCTGCGAAACTTTCGCATGCGGAAGGGGACTTTCCTCGAACTTTGTGAGTTGCTGTCCCCTGCCCTGAAGCGCAATGACACCCGGATGCGAGCAGCCCTGACTGTCCAGAAGCGAGTGGCCATAGCCCTCTGGAAGCTTGCAACGCCAGACAGCTACCGGTCAGTCGCGAACCACTTTGCCGTGGGCAAATCTACCGTGGGGGTTGTTGTGATGCAAGTAGCCAACGCAATCGTTGAGGTACTGCTCTCAAAGGTAGTGACCCTGGGAAACGCGCAGGTCATCATAGATGGCTTCGCCGCGATGGGATTCCCAAACTGCGGTGGGGCTATAGATGGAATTCACATCCCTATCCTGGGACCGGACCACCAGGCCAGCCAGTACATTAACAGAAAGAGATACTTTTCAATGGTGCTGCAAGCACTGGTGGACCATAGGGGACGTTTTACAAACATCAACGTCGGATGGCTGGGCAAGGTTCATGACGCTCGTGTTTTCAGGAAGTCTGGTCTGTTTAGACGGCTGCAGGAAGGTATTTACTTCCCGGACCACAAAATAACTCTTGGGGATGTGGAGATGCCGATAGTCATCCTCAGGGACCCGGCCTACCCGCTAATGCCCTGGCTCATGAAGCACTATACTGGCGCCCTGGACACTGAAAAAGAACTCTTCAACTACCGGCTGAGCAAGTGCAGAATGGTGGTGGAGTGTGCTTTTGGCCGTCTCAAGGGGAGATGGAGAAGCTTACTGACTCGCTGTGATCTCAGCGAAACCAATATCCCCATTGTTATTGCATCTTGCTGTGTGCTCCACAATCTCTGTGAGAGCAAGGGGGAGACCTTTATGGCGGGGTGGGAGGTTGAGGCAAATAGCCTGGCTGCTGATTACACCCAGCCAGACAGCCGGGCGATTAGAAGAGCCCAGCGGGACGTGCTATGCATCCGGGAGGCTTTGAAAGCTAGGTTCCTGAGTGAGCAGGGTAACCTGTGACTTTGAAGTTTGTGTACAGAGAAGCTGAACCTGCCCCCGTTTCTTTACCCACTAAATGTTCAGTATCCTCTCCAGTTACATACCCCCTTCACCCCCTTCCAACACACGTTTAAAAATAAAATCACTTCAATTTTGTTAATGAACACCGTTTTCTTTAGTACTATTTTCGCGGGAATGTTTTAAACCTGGGACGCAGACTGTGGTGGGGAGCGGGTGTAGTGTAGTGATGCAAATGACGCTTCCAAACTCCAGGAATGACAGGCTCCGCAGTGGTGGACTGGTGGTTTCAACGGACCCTGCCACCCCTCCTGTTCGGGACTCTGTGTGTGGGGGGGCTATGTGAATTTGTGGCAGGGGGAGGACGGTTACAGATCCCCTGCTGCGTGGCTCTGTGATCCAGGATAAGGACCGCTGCATAAGATCTGTAACTGCCCTCCCCCGCCACAAAGTCACAGAGCACCCCCCACCCCCCACAGAACACTAAAACCACCTCCCAGAATGACCAGGGTAACTAGTGACTGCAATGTGTGTGTGCCCTGCTGGTGAACCTGCCCCCGCCTCTGTACCCTGGTAAAGGTGACTGTTCTGTCCAATTACCAACCCCCTTCCCCCCCTTCAGACAGACTCTCCTCTAAAGAACATGATGGAAACAGTAATTAACAGAAACGTATTTTTTATTAGCAACTACACATGAAACTGAGGGGTGAAACTTGGACGGGGGCTTGGGTGAGGCGAGAAGGAAAGGACTTGTCAAATTTTGGGGAATGAGAGCTTTCTAGTAGTAGAGCACTCTGCAGGGGTGGAGTGAGAGTTTTCACGGACTCTGCCGCCCCTCCTTCTTTGGACTTTGGGTGAGGGGGGTATGGGGCTTGGTGGCGGAGGAAGGTGGTTACAGATAGACTGCAGCGGGGCTCTGTCCTCCTGCCTCTGGTCCTGCAGAACATCCACAAGGCGCCAGAGCGTGTCTGTTTGCTCCCTCATTAGTCCAAGCAGCGTTTGAGTCGCCTGCTGATCTTCCTGCCGCCACCTCTCCTCCCGTTCCATGTGTGATCGGTGCATTTGGGACAAGTTCTCCCTCCACTGGGTCTGCTGGGCGGCCTGGGCTCGGGAGCAGCCCATAAGTTCCGAGAACATGTCCTCCCGTGTCCTCTTCTTCCTACGCCTAATCTGCGCTAGCCTCTGGGAGTGTGATGCCAGGCTGGGTTGGGAGACAGTCGCAGCTGTGGGAATGGGAAAAAGGGAGTGAATTCCTCAGAAAGATAAATTTAGTTGTGAACAAAGAACATAGTCTTTCTCTGTAAAGAAGACCATGCACAGCACCTATCACATGCGCACTCAGGACAAGGTCGAATTTTCGGCCTTCGCATTCAGTGCCTGGGGTCTTGCAGTGCAGATCAGAGAAGCGGGGCAGGACACTGGAATTTGTATAGCAGGCCGACATGGTAAGCCGTAGACTTGTGGCTGCTTAAAACTTTAATAGTTGCACTGGCCTCCTTTCACATTGAAAGCAATGCCAGTCCCTGCTGCCAGCAATCCGGCAAGCATGAGCTCTGCCCCGTCCCACCCCCTCGCGGCTGTCCCAGGGAAAGATCCCTGTATGCTGCCCCCTCCCGCCTCCACCGCGTGGCTGTAAACCGCTGGTTACAGTTCTGTAAAGGAACGGGCAAGCAGTCCCAATATTAACATTCCCCTACCTAATTCAAAGCAGGTCACCATGAGCGACATCACCCTGATGAGGATCTCAGACACGGAAAAACAAAGAATGCTTCGGGAAAGCCTGCAAAGACCAGGGCCGTATGCCGCCATGCTCTGCAGGGCAATGATCCCGGAGTACTTGCTTGTCTCCTGGCGCGGAAATGTCTGCTATTACGGAGGACCCAATAAGGCCGCTCTCCCCAGGAACCTGATGCAAAGGCTTTCCAATTACCTCCAGGAGAGCTTCGTGGAGATGTCCATTGAGGATTTCAGCTCTATCCCCGGACATATAGACCGCATTTTACTGTAGCTGCACTGGCAGGGGCTAAACAGTAAAGCGGCTTGGGCAGAACAATCATGCAAAATCGGACATTGTTAGATTTTTTTTCAATAGTTGCACTGCCCAGGATTGAAACGTTAAGCGCCTAGGGCACACTAATCATGAGAAACCCATTGTTGTTATTGTTAATATTCCTGTTCTGTTAAAAATAAATGTTTAGATGTTTAAAACACTTACTGGATGATCCTTCCCCTGATTCTGTGTCCAGGTTAACGGCTGGGGACGGTTGGTAGAGGATCTCTGTAAGGGTGATGAAGAGATCCTGGCTGTCGGGGAAATCAGCGTTGTAGGCGCTGTCGACTGCCTCGTCCTCCTCATCTCCTTCCTCATCTTCCCCGTCCGCTAACATGTTCGAGGAACTGGCCGTTGACAATATCCCATCCTCAGAGTCCACGGTCAGTGGTGGGGTAGTGGTGGCGGCCGCACCTAGGGTGGAATGCAGTGCCTCGTAGAAACGGGATGTCTGGGGCTGGGATCTGGAGCGTCCGTTTGCCACTTTGGTCTTCTGGTAGCCTTGTCTCAGCTCCTTGATTTTCACGTGGCACTGCGTTGCATCCCGGCTGTATCCTCTCTCTGCCATGGCTTTAGAGATCTTCTCGTAGATCTTTGCATTCCGTCTTTTGGAGCGCAGCTCGGAAAGCACGGACTCATCGCCCCACACAGCGATCAGATCCAAGACTTCCCGATCAGTCCATGCTGGGGCCCTCTTTCTATTCTGAGATTGCACGGCCATCTCTGCTGGAGAGCTCTGCATCGTTACCAGTGCTGCTGAGCTCGCCACGATGTCCAAACAGGAAATGAGATTCAAACTGCCCTGACAGGAAAAGGAATTCAAATTTTCCCGGGGCTTTTCCTGTGTGGCTGGTCAGAGCATCTGAGCTCGGACTGCTGTCCAGAGCGTCAACAGAGTGGTGCACTGTGGGACAGCTCCCGGAGCTATTAGCATCGATTTCCATCCACACCTAGCCTAATTCGACATGGCCATGTCGAATTTAGCGCTACTCCCCTCGTTGGGGAGGAGTACAGAAGTCGAATTTAAGAGACCTCTATGTCGAACTAAATAGCTTCGTGGTGTGGACGGGTGCAGGGTTAATTTGATGTAACGGCGCTAAATTAGGCATAAACGCCTAGTGTAGACCAGGCCTTAGGGAGTTAGAAGCCCAAGATGTACATGTGTTACTCCCTTAGGCTCTTTTGCAAATCCCTGCCGTCATTTTCTGGAATTGCAGAGAAGCCCAGGCCTTGGAAGTCAAGAAAATAGATGCAGAGCCAGGATTACAAAGGGATTTAGGCACCTAAAGAATCTGATAGGTGCCTACTGGGATTTACAATAGCACCAACAGTTTAGGCA
>NW_020697517.1:0-6717 GCF_002925995.2 Terrapene triunguis | reverse complement strand
ACACTCGCCTCCCCCTACTGGAAGATACTTACACACTGGAGTGGCCAATAAGAAAAGGAAAATCAAGAACAAATTCATATTGTTTAATTAAAAAGGAAACTTCCCTGTTGGAATCGCCAGATCTGAGTCTGGGGAGAGACTGGGGGTATGTCTACACTACGAGAGTAGTTCGATTTTAGTTAAATCGAATATGTGCAATCTATATTAGAAAGTCGAACGTGTGTGTCCACACTAAGGACAGTAATTCGACTTTGTCAGTCCACACTACCAGGGAAAGCGTCGACATTGGAAGCAGTGCACTGTGGGCAGCTATCCCACAGTTCCCGCAGTCCGCGCTGCCCGTTGGAATTCTGGGTCGAGCCGCCAATGCCTTCTGGGTAAAAAAATGTGTCGAGGGTGCTTTTGGGTAATTGTCATCATCCGTCAGTCACTACCGCCCTCCCTCCCTCCCTGAAAGCGCCGGCGGGAAATCAGTTCGCGCACTTTTTGATCAGTGACAGCGCGGACGCCACAGCACTGCGATCATGGATCCCGCTGCGACCATCGCTGCAGTTGTGGCCGTTCTCAACGCCTCGCAGCTTATCATACACCTTTCCCTGAGGCAGATGCAGAGAAATCAGGCGAGGAGGCTACGGCACTGCCGTGAGGGCCTGAAGTCGGAGAGTAGCACAGAGCTGTCAGAAACCACGAGCCCCAGCGCCCAGGACATCACTGTGGCAATGGGGCATGTGGATTTTGTTGAACGGCGATTCTGGGCCCGGGAAACAAGCACGGACTGGTGGGACCGCATAGTGCTTCAGGTCTGGGATGAATCCCAGTGGCTGCGAAACTTTCGCATGCGGGAGGGGACTTTCCTCGAACTTTGTGAGTTGCTGTCCCCTGCCCTGAAGCGCAAGGACACCCGCATGCGAGCAGCCCTGACTGTCCAGAAGCGAGTGGCCATAGCCCTCTGGAAGCTTGCAACGCCGGACAGCTACCGGTCAGTCGCGAACCACTTTGGCGTGGGCAAATCTACCGTGGGGGTTGTTGTCCTGCAAGTAGCCAAGGCAATCGTCAACGTACTGCTGTCAAAGGTAGTGACCCTGGGAAACGCGCAGGCCATCATAGATGGCTTCGCCGCGATGGGATTCCCAAACTGCGGTGGGGCTATAGATGGGACTCACATCCCTATCCTGGGACCAGGCCACCAGGCCAGCCAGTATATTAACAGAAAGGGCTACTTTTCAATGGTGCTGCAAGCACTGGTGGACCACAGGGGACGTTTTACCAACATCAACGTCGGATGGCCGGGCAAGGTTCATGACGCTCGGGTTTTCAGGAACTCTGGTCTGTTTAGACGGCTGCAGGAAGGCATTTACTTCCCAGACCACAAGATAACTGTTGGGGATGTGGAGATGCCTACAGTGATCCTCGGGGACCCAGCCTACCCGCTAATGCCCTGGCTCATGAAGCCCTATACTGGCGCCCTGGACACTGAAAAAGAACTGTTCAACTACCGGCTGAGCAAGTGCAGAATGGTCGTGGAGTGTGCTTTTGGCCGTCTCAAGGGGAGATGGAGAAGCTTACTGACTCGCTGTGATCTCAGCGAAACCAATATCCCCATCGTTATTGCAGCTTGCTGTGTGCTCCACAATCTCTGTGAGAGCAAGGGGGAGACCTTTATGGCGGGGTGGGAGGTTGAGGCAAATAGCCTGGCTGCTGATTATGCCCAGCCAGACAGTCGGGCGATTAGAAGAGCCCAGCGGAACGCGCTGTGAATCCGGGAGGCTTTGAAAGCCAGTTTCAAGACTGAGCAGGGTACCCAGTGACTTTTAAGTTTGTGGACACAGAAGCTGAACTTGCCCCCGTTTCTTTACCCAGTTGCCGTCGACTATCCTCTCCAGTTACATACCCCCTTCACCCCCTTCCCAAAAAATAAAATCTGTTCTGTTTTGTTAATGGACACCGTTGTCTTTATTACTGTTTTCGCGGGAATGTTTTAAACCTGGGACGCAGACTGTGGCGGGGGTCGGGTTTAGTGTTGTGATGCAAATGATGCTTCTAAACTCCAGGAATGACAGGCTCCGCGGTGGTGGACTGGTTGTTTCAACGGAGCCTGCCAGCCCTCCTGGCCGGGACTGCGTGTATGTGTCGGCTATGTGACTGTCTTGCAGGGGGAGGAGGGTTACAGATCCCCTGCTGCGCGGCTCTGTGATCCAGGGTAAGGACCGCTGCATAGGATCTGTAACTGCCCTCCCCCGCCACAAAGTCACAGAGCAACCCCCCCCACACCACACAGAACATGAAAACCACCTCCCAGACTGACCAGGGTAACTAGTCACTGCACTGTGTATGTGCCCTGCTGCTGGACCTGCCCCCTGCTAAAGGTGACTGTCCTGTCCAATTACCAAGCCCCTTCCCCCCCCTTCAGACAGACTCTCATCTAAAAGAAGAGGATGGAAACAGTAATGAACAGAAACGTATTTTTTATTAACAACCGCACATGGAACGGGGGGGGGGTGAAACTTGGACGGGGTCTTGTGTGAGGCGGGTAGGAAAGGACTTTTCAAATTTTGGGGAATGAGAGCCTTCTAGTGGTAGAGCAGTCCACAGGGGTGGAGTGAAATTTTTCACGGCCCCTGACGCCCCTCCGTGTTTGGATTTTGGGTGAGAGGGGTATGGGACTTGTTGGCGGGGCAGGGCAGTTAGAGAGAGACTGCAGCGGGGCTCTCTCCTCCTGCCTCCGGTCCTGCAGAACATCCACAAGGCGGCGGAGCGTGTCCGTTTGCTCCCTCATTAGTCCAAGCAGCGTTTGAGTAGCCTGCCGGTCCTCCTGTCGCCACCTCTCCTCCCGTTCAATGTTTGCCCGGTGCATTTGGGACAAGTTCTCCCTCCACTGTGTCTGCTGGGCTGCCTGTGCTCGGGAGCATCCCATTAGTTCAGCAAACATGTCTTCCCGTGTCCTCTTCTTCCTCCTCCTAATGTGCGCTAGCCTCTGGGCAGATGTGGCTGTGGGAATTGGAAAAAGGGAGTGAATTCCTGAGACAGATCAATGTATCTGTGAACAGAGAACATAGTCTTTCTCTGTGAACAAGACCATGCAGAGCACCTATCACACGCGCACTGAGGACAAGGTCGAATTTTCGGCCCTCGCCTACAGTGCCTGCGGTCTTGCTGTGGCGAGCTGAGGAGCGGGGCAGGACACCGGACTTTGTCTAGATGGCAAACATGGTAAGCCGTAGACTTGTGGCTGCTTAAAACTTTAAGAGTGGCACTGGCCTCCTTTCACATAGAAAGCAATGCGAGTCTCTGCTGGCAGCAATCCTGCAAGCATGAACTCTGGCCCTGTCCCACCCCCTCGCGGCTGTAAACCGCGTGGCTGTAAACCGGCGGTTACCGTTCTGTAAAGGAACGGGCAAGCAGTCCCAATACTAACTTTCCCCTACCTAATTCAAAGCAGGGAGTCATGGCAGACATCACCCTCCTGAGGGTCTCGGAGAGCCAGAAGGAGAGAATGCTTCGGGACAGCCTGCAGAAACCGGGGCCATTTGCTGCTATGCTGTGCAAGGCCATGATCCCTGAGTACCTGCTGGCGTTGTGGCAGGGAAACGTGTCATACCACGGGGGGCCTAATAAGCTCTCCCTGCCAAGGAACCTGATAATTAGGCTGGAAAAACACCTGCAGGAGGCCTATGAGGAGTTCTCCCCGGAGGATGTCGCCTCTATCCCCGGACACATTGACCAGTTTTTGGCTTAGGTGCCCTTGGAGGGACAAAAGAGTGGAGCGTCTTGGGCAGTATAATCATGAAGCGGACATTGTGAAATTTTTTTAAAATAGTTCGGACTATATATTGAAGCGCCCAAAGACAGACTAATCATGATACCCTTTGCACATATTCCCGTTTTGTTGCACTTTACTCTTTACATGTTTTGAAGCACTTTACCCATTGTTAATATTTTAAATGTTCCTGTTCTGTTATAAATAAATGTTTACATGTTTGAAAGCACTTTAGCTATTGTTAATATTTTAAATATGCCAGTTATGTTATAAATAAATGTTTAGATCTTTAAAACACTTACTGCTTGATCCTTCCCCTGAATCTGTGTCTGGGATAACGGCTGGGGACGGTTGGTAGGGGATCTCTGTGAGGGTGATGAAGAGCTCCTGGCTGTCGGGGAAATCAGCGTTGTAAGCGCTGTCGACTGCCTCGTCCTCCTCATCTCCTTCCTCCTCTTCCCCGTCCGCTGAGGAACCGGCCGCGGACAATATCCCATCATCAGAGTCCACGGTCACTGGTTGGGTAGTGGTGGCGGCCGCACCTAGGATGGAATGCAGTGCCTCGTAGAAACGGGATGTGTGGGGCTGGGATCCGGAGCGTCCGTTTGCCTCTTTGGTTTTTTGGTAGCCTTGTCTCAGCTCCTTGATTTTCACGCGGCACTGCATTGCATCCCGGCTGTATCCTCTCTTTGCCATGGCTTTAGAGATCTTCTCATAGATCTTTGCATTCCGTCTTTTGGAGCGCAGCTCGGAAAGCACGGACTCATCACCCCACACAGCGATGAGATCCAAGACTTCCCGATCAGTCCATGCTGGGGCCCTCTTTCTATTCTGGGATTGCACGGTCACCTCTGCTGGAGAGCTCTGCATCGTTGCCACTGCTGCTGAGCTCACCTCGATGTCCAAACAGGAACTGAGATTCAAACTGCCCAGACAGGAAAAGGAATTCAAATTTTCCCGGGGTGTGGCTGGTCAGAGCATCCGAGCTTGGACTGCTGTCCAGAGCGTCAACAGAGTGGTGCACTGTGGGATAGCTCCCGGAGCTATTAGCGTCGATTTCCATCCACACCTAGCCTAATTCGATATGGCCATGTCGAATTTAGCGCTACTCCTCTCGTTGGGGAGGAGTACAGAAGTCGAATTTAAGAGAGCTCTATGTTGAACTAAATAGCTTCGTGGTGTGGACGGGTGCAGGGTTAAGTCGATGTAACGGCGCTAAAGTCTACATAAACGCCTAGTGTAGACCAGGCCTGAGGCTCCTAGAACCAGGGGTTTGTATTTAAGCAGGAACCCCCGGGGCAGGGGCAGTTCAGTGGCTCTTCGTGGGCCACTCAATACAATCCCGCTGTGCAGAGCAGGTAACAGTCTCTGGAGTTTCTTCCCGGAACTTGTTCTCCCTGCACCTGGGCTCGCTGACGGCTGCAGACACCGCCACCTATTGCTGTGCAAAAATGGCCTCCACGCCATGGTACGTGCTAGAGCTAAAGCCTTCTCATCGCCAGACAGGGGAAGCATCTCTCAGTTTTGCAGGAGCACCAGTGCAGCGCAATGCCCTAGACTGAATCAAACAGAAGGCGGGGTCGGTTATATCCATTTTTCACGGTGGGAGGGGGTCGCCCTGACACAGGGAGTGAAATGATTTGCCCGAGGGCACACACTGAAATATGAATATAATCTAGGAGTCCTGCCTCCAAATCTAGCCTGCTCTAACCTCTAGACACCACTCTCCCTCAAGAGCTAAAAGCAGAACTCTGGGCCTCTTGCCGCCAGACCCCACTCTCCACCCACAACTCCAAATCGAACCCAGGATTCCTGACTCCCATTTTCTTCCCCGCTTTCCTTTCATAACTAGAAACAGAATCAGGGATCTGACTCCCGGTCCCCCTGCTCTAACCCCCTAGACCCCACTCGCCTCCGACAGCAGGGAACAGAACAGATCCAAGGGTCCTGATGCCCAGCCCCCTCCCCTAACTGGGAATGAAACGCAGGACTCCTGAATCGTACTCTCCACTGTTCTAACCTGCTGGACACCAAATTCCTTCCAGAGCCCAGAACAGAAGAGTCCCACTGCTTCCTATCTCTAAAGTGTAGAAAAGAGAGGGTAAGCCTGAATACTTTCACAGTGCACACATCTCCCAGAGAAGTAAAGCAAAGCTGGAGAAAGGATCGTTTTGTGGTCAAGGAACTGACTTAACAGTCAGCAGAGCTCGGTTCAGTTCTTACCTCTGGCACACACTGCCTGTCCGATTCTGGTCAAGGCACTTAAACTGCGATTTTGGTAGGAGCCTAATGGATTTGCACAATTCATTTTGAGTTGAGTGCATTGAAACTCCCGGCCTAAACCTCTCTGTGCCTCAGTTTCCCATCTGTACATGAGGATAATAATTCCACCTTTCTTGTCAACGTAGAGCCTGAGATCTCTGAGTCAAGCACTGTCTCCTACTATGTGTCTGTGAAGCCACTAGCACAATGGGGCCCCAAACTCTCCTGGGGCTTTTACTCTGATAGAAATAATAATACTAACGGATTTGTCTCTGTCATTCCTTCCAAATCTGATACTAGCTGTGTGAAACCTGCATACAAATCATTGGTTTTTCATAAACGGATGAATTTAGAGAGGCGCTGTTTCTGCCCATAAACAGCACCAGGGAATTTTCAGGCTGACATCGTAGAAGAGAATGAAGTTGTTATTAATTTTCTTTTTCCTATTGACCATCGCATCATGTAAATTTCCCTTGGGTGATAATGGACATCTGACTCAAATAATAGATTTAGGGTTGGATTATCAAATCCACCGAAGGTTTTTTTTTATTAATCCCTAGTCTCATTACAATCAAATTTAGTATCCTTGCTCCATAGGAGGGTTTTGAAAATTTCATCCCCAGAGAGAGACTGAGCAGGGAAGGATGGATAGAGAGATAGAGAAAGATTACAGAAGAAAGGATGGATAGAAGAGACAC
>NW_020697516.1:0-13308 GCF_002925995.2 Terrapene triunguis | reverse complement strand
CTCTCGTCGCCGCGCTGCAATCGCCTCCTCGGCTGGTCCTGGTTTTGCTTTGGCATGTCCTGGCTCTGCATATACTCCAGGACAATGCGCGTGGTGTTCATAGTGCTCATAATTGCCACGGTGATCTGAGCGGGCTCCATGATCCCAGTGCTAGCTATGGCGCCTGGTCTGAAAAACGCGCGAAACTAGTATCTGACGGACCAGGGGAAGGAAGGAGGGAGGGAGAGAGGGGCGAGTGAGGACATGGCGTACAGGTACAGGGAATTAAAATCAACAAAGGTGGCTGTGCATCAGGGAGAAACACAAACAACTGTCACACAGAATGGCCCCCCCAAAGATTGAACTCAAAACCCTGGGTTTAGCAGGCTGTTGATTTCACGGAGGGAGGGGGAAGCTAATGAATATAGAACAAATCTATTTTTTACATCTTAAGCTGGCAGCCGATGGTGCAGCATGACTGATAGCCACTGCAGTACGTTGACAACGGATACCAGTCGTAATATACTATCTTCTACCAAAAGGCAAGGGGCTGCTTCTGTGTAGCAATGCAGCCCCATGTCTGCCAGCCCCACGTCTGCCAGCACCCAGATCGCCCTCGGCCTCTTCTGGGTGCTTAGCAGAAAATAATGGGCGCTTGGCAGAAAATAGCATACTACGACTGGTAGCCATCATCATCAAGACAGTTCAATAGGACTGAGCATGTCTGCCCAGGTGCCTCTGATCGAACCGCAATATGACGACGATGGATACCAGTCATAATATACCATCTACTGCCAAAAGGCAAGGGGCTGGTGCAATGCAGCCCTACAGCTGCCAGCCCCACAGCTATCAGTCATGCTGCACCGTCTACTGCCAAAAGGCAGTTAGCTGCTGCTGCTGTGTAGCAATGCAGTCCCACGTCTGCCGGCACCCAGATGACATATGGTGACGGTGAGCTGAGCTGAGCGGGCTCCATGCTTGCCGTGGTATGTTGTCTGCACAGGTAACCCAGGTAAAAAGGCGCGAATCTATTGTCTGCCGTTGCTCTGACGGAGGGGGAGGGGCCTGACGACAGGTACCCAGAACCCCCCGCGACACTGTTTTGCATCATTCAGGCATTGGGATCTCAACCCAGAATTCCAATGGGCGGCGGAGACTGCGGGAACTGTGGGATAGCTACCCATAGTGCAATGCTCCGGAAGTCGACGCTAGCCTCGGTACTGTGGACGCGGTCCGCCGACTAGAGCACTTAGAGCATTTTATGTGGGGACACACACAATCGGCTGTATACAACCGATTTCTATAAAACCGGCTTCTATAAATTCGACCTAATTTCGTAGTGTAGACACACCTTAAGGCCTGGTCTACACTATGAGTTTAGGTCGAATTTAGCAGCGTTAAATCGAATTAACCCTGCACCCGTCCACACAACAAAGCCATTTACTTCGACATAAAGGGCTCTTAAAATCGATTTCTGTACTCCTCTCCGATGAGGGGAGTAGCGCCGAATCGACATTGCCGGTTCGAATTAGGGTTAGTGTAGATGAAATTCGACGGTATTGGCCTCCGGGAGCTATCCCACAGTGCACCATTACTGCTCTGGATAGCAATCTGAACTTGGATGCACTGGCCAGGTAGACAGGAAAAGCCTCGCGATCTTTTGAATTTCATTTCCTGTTTGCAAGCGTGGAGAGCACAGGTGACCACGCAGAGCTCATCAGCACAGGTAACCATGCAGTCCGAGAATCGAAAAAGAGCACCAGCCTAGACCGTACGGGAGGTACTGGATCTGATCGCTATATGGGGAGAGGATCAGTGATGAGCTGCCAAAAAATTAACAACCAGTTCCCTCCTCCTCACCCCACGAGGGGGTCGTGCCCCCGCCCCGCTCCCCAGGACTCCTGCACCATCCAACCCCCCACGTTCCTTGATGCCCCCCTGGGACCCTACCCCACCCCCCTTCCTTGTCCCCTGACTGCCCCCTGCTGCCCCATCCAACCCCTCCTCTCATTCCTGATGGCCCCCCGGGACCCCTGCCCCATCCAACCACCCCTTCTCTCTGTCCCCTGACCGCCCATGGAATCCCTGCCCCTGACTGCCCCCCACTGCCCCATCCAACCCCTGCTCCTTCCTGACTGCCCCCCCAGGACCCTTGCCCCCATTCAATCCCCCTGTTCCCTGCCCTCTGACCGCCCCGACCCCTATCCACCCACCCACCCCCAAACTCCCCTGCCCTCTTGCAACACCCCCTCCCCCTGCCCTCTTACCGCGCTGGAGGCCGGGCCGGGGACGCTCGGCCGGGGCCGGAGCCTCTCGGCCGGGGCCGGAGCCGCTCAGCCGGGGCCGGGGCCGGGCCGAAGCCGCTCGGCCGGGGCTGGGGCTGGGGCCGGGCCGAAGCCGCTTGGCTGGAGCCGGGGCGCTCGGCCGGGGCCAGAGCAACTCGGCCAGAGCCGGGGCACTCAGCTGGGCCCGGGCCGGAGCCGCTCGGCCGGAGCCGGGCCGGAGCCGCTCGGCTGGAGCAGGACTGGGCTGGGCCACGCCTCCCTGGAGCCCTCCTCGTGCCCCCCCCGCCCCAGCTTACCTTCTGAAGCCGCCGCTTGTTTCTGAACCCTCCCAGGCTTCCCACACGAACATCTGATTTGCAGGAAGCAGGGGAGGGGGAGGAGAAGGGGGGCAGAGCGTTCAGGGGAGGAGCCGAGGAAGCAGAGGTGAGCTGGGGCCAGGAGCAGGGAGCTGGAGCTTTACCAGTTGTTAAATTTAAAAGCCCTTTTAGAACCAGTTGTCCCACGTGGGACAACCGGTTCTAAAAGGGTTTCTAAATTTAACAACCGGTGCCTGCGAACCGGCTCCAGCTCACCACTGGAGAGGATTCCGTGCTAGCAGAATTATGTTCCAAAAGACGAAATGCCAAAACATTTGAAAAAATCTCCAAGGGCATGATGGAGAGAGGCCACAATAGAGACTCATATCAGTGCTGTGTGAAAGTTAAGGAGCTCAGACAAGCCTATCAAAAAACAAAGGAGGCAAACGGTCGCTCCGGGTCAGAGCCGCAGACATGCTGCTTCTACGCTGAGCTGCATGCAATTCTAGGGGGGGGCCGCCACCACTACCCCACCTCTGACCGTGGATTCTGAGGAGGGGGTACTCTCAGCCATGCCTGAGGATTCTGCAGACGGGGAAGATGATGATGATGAGGAGGACGACAAGCTTGCGGAGAGCACACAGCACTCCGTTCTCCCCAACAGCCAGGATCTTTTTCTTAGCCTGACTGAAGTACCCTCCCAACCCTCCCAAGGCAGTATCCCAGACAATGAGACCATGGAAGGGACCTCTGGTGAGTGTACCTTTGTAAATATAAAACATGATTTAAAAGCAAGCATTTTTTAATGATTAATTTGCCCTGAGGACTTTGGATGCATTCACGGCCAGTACAGCTACTGGAAAAGTCTGTTAACGTGTCTGGGGATGGAGCGGAAATCCTCCAGGGACATCTCCATTAAGCTCTCCTGGAGGTACTCCAAAAGCCTTTCCACAAGGTTTCTGGGCAGTGCAGCCTTATTCCGTCCTCCATGGTAGGACACTTGACCACGCCACGCTAATAGCAAGTAATCTGGTATCATTGCATGACAAAGCCTGGCAGCGTATGGTCCCGGTGTTTGCTGGCATTCAAGCAACATCCATTCTTTATCTCGCTGTATTATCCTCAGGAGAGTGCTATCGTTCATGGTAACCTGGTTGAAATAAGGGGAATTTAATTAAGGGGACAGAGGTGGCCGTTCCTACTGGGCTGTTTGCCTGTGGCTGAAAAGAAATCCTTCCCTGCAGTTAGCCAAGTGGGGGGGAGGGGGCATTGGCGCTGAGCTTTTCGCATTTGGCTAGCAGGGATCTTCCCTGATACCAGCCACGCAGTGGGAGGAGGGGTAAAGCGATCATCACACAGAATTGGATGGGGGGGGGGTTAGTTTGCTTTCTGCAGGGATCTTCCCTGATACCAGCAACACGGTGGGGGGGAGGGGTAAAGCGATCATCCCAGAGAATTGGATGGGTGGTGGTGGGGTTTAGTTTGGTTTCTGCTGCTGCACGTTAACAGGAAAACCACAGCACTCAATGGGCTTTGCTTGGTATGGGAAAGGAGGGCGCTGCTTTTATGAAGGTTGCAGAAGCCGAAAGACAATGGCTTACCATGGCTACATGCAAGCCGAATTCTGTTGCCCGGTCCTGTGTCTGTGATCTCTAACACCAAAGCCGCAGGCACTCAATATAAGATGCAAAATACGACCTTGTACTGAAATCACATGTGCTATGTAATGTGAATAGTGTTGTTCACTGTGAAAGAGTATAAGCATTGTTCTGTAAAATATAACTTCTCTCCCTTTTTTCCCTCCTTCCTGCAGCTGCAAATTTTTCAAGCCTCCCTCCTCCGTCCCGAAGGCTGTCTCAGATAAGGCACGCGAGACGACATGTTCTCGGAAATCATGCAATCGACCCGCGATGAAAGAGCTCATCTGAATGAGTGGAAGGACACGGTATCAAAGTACAGGAAAGATGCCAGTGAATGTGAGGCCATGAGGGACGCTCGAGATGAGAGGTGGCAGGCTGCAACGCTGGGGCTGCTGCGTGATCAAACGGACATGCTCCGGTGTCTGGTGGAGCTTCAGGAACGGCAGCAGGATCACAGAGTGCCGCTGCAGCCCCTGTATAACCGCCCTCCCCCCTCACCATGTTCCATAGCCTCCTCACCCAGACGCCCAAGAACACGGGCGGCGGGGGGGGGGAGGCTCCGTGCACCCTCCCACTCCACCCCAGTGGACAGCCCAAGCAAAAGGCTGTCATTATTTTGAACTTTTGAAGTGGCCTTTTCCTTCCCTCCTATCCTCCTCCCAAATCCCACCCAGGCTACCTTGTCAGTTCTCTCCCTATGTTTATAATCAATTAATAAAGAATACATTATTTTTAAATTATAGTGACTTTATTTCCTTTGAAAGCAAGCTGTGATCGAAGGGGGGAGGGTGGGTTTGCTTACAGGGAATGAGTCAATCAAGGGGGCGGGTTTTCATCAAGAAGAAACAAACAGAACTTTCACACCGTAGCCTGGCCAGTCACAAAACTCGTTTTCAAAGCTTCTCTGATGCGCACTGCTTCCTGGTGTGCTCATCTAATCGCCCTGGTGTCTGGCTGCGTGTAATCAGCGGCCAGGCGATTGGCCTCAACCTCCCACCCCGCCATAAACATCTCCCCCTTACTCTTATAGAGATTGTGGAGCACACAGCAAGCAGCAATAACAATGGGAATATTGGTTTGGTTGAGGTCTGAGCGAGTCAGTAACGTGCGCCAGCGACCCTTTAAACATCCAAAGGCACATTCTACCACCATTCTGCACTTGTTCTGCCTGTAGTTGAACAGCTCCTGACTACTGTCCAGGCTGCCTGTATATGGCTTCATGAGCCATGGCATTAAGGGGTAGGCTGGGTCCCCAAGGATAACTATAGGCATCTCAACATCCCCAAGAGTTATTTTCTGGTCTGGGAAGTAAATCCCTTGCTGCAGCCGTTTAAACAGATTAGTGTTCCTGAAGACAGGAGTGTCATGAACCCTTCCCGGCCATCCCATGTTGTTGTTGGTGAAACGTCCCTTGTGATCCACCAGTGCTTGCAGCACCATTGAAAAGTACCCCTTGCGGTTTATGTACTGGCTGCCCTGGTGCTCCGGTGCCAAGATAGGGATATGGGTTCCATCTATCGCCCAACCACAGTTAGGGAATCCCATTGCAGCAAAGCCATCCACTATGACCTGCACATTTCCCAGAGTCACTATTTTTGGTAGCAGCAGCTCAGCAATTGCTTTGGCTACTTGCATCACAGCAGCCCCTACAGTAGATTTGCCCATTCCAAATTGATTACCGACTGACCGGTAGCTGTTTGGCATTGCAAGCTTCCACAGGGCTATCGCCACTTGCTTCTCAACTGTGAGGGCTGCTCTCATCTTGGTATTCTGGTGCTTCAGGGCAGGGGAAAGCAAGTCACAAAGTTATGAAAGTACCCTTACGCATGCGAAAGTTTTGCAGCCACTGGGAATCGTCCCACACCTGCAACACTATGCGGTCCCACCAGTCTGTGCTTGTTTCCCAGGCCCAGAATCGGCGTTCCACGGCTAGAACCTACCATTAACAACATGATCTCCAAAGCGCCGGGGCCCGCGGTTTGAGAGAATTCTGTGTCCATGTCCTCATCACTCTCGTCGCCGTGCTGCAGTTGCCGCCTCCTCCTCGTCTGGTTTTGCAGGTTCTGGTTCAGCATAAACTGCACGATAATGCTTGAGGTGTTTACAATGTTCACGACTGCTGTCTTGAGCTGAGCAGGCTCCATGCTTGTCGTGGTATGGCGTCTACACAGTGAACCCAGGAAAAAAGGCGCGAAACGGTTGTCTGCCGTTGCTTTCCCGGACGGAGGGGCAGGATGTACCCAGAACCACCCGCGACAATGTTTTTGCCCCATCAGGCATTGGGATCTCAACCCAGAATTCCAATGGGTGAGGGAGACTGCAGGAACTATGGGATAGCTACCCACAGTGCAACGCTCCGGAAGTCGACGCTAGCCTCGGTACATGGACACACACCGCCAAATTAATGTGCTTAGTGTGGCCGCATACACTCGACTTTATACAATCAGTTGCCAAAAATTGAATTCTGTAAATTCAGAGTAATCCCATAGTGTAGACATACCCTAAGACTGAGCATCCCATTGAAGTTCAAAAAACTCTCTCTACTTTTTTCATTTTCTGGTAAAGAGTGGATCAGTTTAATTTGTAGCTGATAGTCACCCATGAAAAATGACACAAGAAGATAAAACTGGGTGCAAACTACAGAGGAAAAATAAAAACCTGAATTTACACAGTGTGACCCTAAGCACCACTGTGTTCACACGCTATTGCAATGATGTTTGTACAAAAGATGCCTTGTAAGGTAACTTTGAAAACTAACAGCACACTGGTAATTAATATCATTGCAAAATTATATGTGCTAACCTTATATGTGAAGTTATGAATTCCCTCTTTATAATGTTACTAGGCCAATTTTAAGAAGACAGCCTAGCTTAGGTAAAGGTAATAAACAGGTCTGTCCTACCTCAGTTTACATATGAGCCATAAACAAAACTATTAAGCAAACCAGTGGGGGGGGAGGAAGGGAGGGAGGGAGGGAGGGTTATCTTGAGCATGAACTCGAGAGACAGAGATTTAACATGGCACCTGCACCCCAGAAAGACACAAGAGACTGAATCCCCACGACATCTTCCTATCTCTATGAACAAAGACAGTTCTTTGGGAATATAAGGGACAGAAGGAGATTCCAACTTTTTCTATCACACCTAAGATAACAAGAGACACCAACATCTAGTTCTTCTGTGGAAGGTCCTGATGGAGAGAGAGTCAGCCATGCTGGACCAACAGTAATTGGTGAGTAAAATGATCTTAAACAGAAATTGTGCCTTGCTGGATTAAGTTTTAGACTTTTAGGTGTGTCTTTTCACTTTTATTTGTTTGTAACCATCTCTAGCTTTATTTCTTCTACCTGGCATCACTTAACCTCTGTCCTGCTGTTAATAAATAATCTAAGACATCCCAGTGCTATGTTTGAATTGAAGAAATTGTTAACTCTACTTAATATGGCTAACTGATGGGTATTGTCTCTTTAAAAGAGCAAACTAACCATATTATTTCTCTAGTGGCCCAGGAGAGGGGTCGGACACTTCAAGGAAGATGGTTTTGGGGAAATTTGGGACTGGAAGTATTTTGGGGCCATCTTGCCAGGTGTAAATAAAGCTGGTGGAAACCCGGGGTGTCTGTTGTGTTGTAGCAGACTGCTGGGGTCAGAAGTACTGAACCAGGGCTGCACATCACATAGACACTTAGGATACTGCATGCTTGTCTGTTGTCTGTTGGCATTCAGGCTGTGAGCCGCAGCAGCAGAGCATTTAAGGCACCAGGGTGACAGGGCAGGTGGTGACACAGCCCCTTACTGGTCTGGATTGCACCCCAAAATGTGACACACTGTACATTAGCACACCAGTCAACTGCTGAAAAATAAAACCCGGAGGACTTGCAACATCCAAAAGTGTCAGGTGCCTCCTTCTACAGAGCAGAGATGTTTTACAGAATTATTTTTGCTAGAAGCAACCTAAATCACAGATAAAAAATATGTTTGTATATAGCAAATATCCCATAACATATTGTGAATGACTTCCTTCCCCTCAATTCTTCTCACTTCACCACTTTTCCTTCTGTATATTGATACATTAAAAAGCTATCATTCGCCAACAGTGATCTTTTTCCATGTCTGGTTATTTCCCCCTCACATCAAAAGCCTCCTGGAGGGGAAGGAGGGCTCTGAAGCCACCACCCCCCCAACTTTCAGAGCTCCACTCTCAACCACAACTCCAAAGCACTGTCTATACAGCTCTTTTCAGAGCACTAGTGCAAGTCCTGCTAGCCCAACTCTGTCAACCTGGGCTTGGAGGCTCGATCCTGTGGGCTCCAAAATGCTGTGTAGACATAGCCCTAGTCTCCAAGTACTGGACTGTGGCAGCCTTAGAGCAGGGCTACAAGAGGGAAGGGAGGAAATCGTTAGCTCAGTCCCTCTTCTGCACCAGCATAGGTGACAACCAGAATTCTGGTGCTTGCACTCCCTGAGTGTTACACAGCTGGGTAAGTGGAGCCAGCAGTACTTCACACCCTAAATTGGGGGTGGGAGCTGGAAGGTAGTATGGCCTGCCCCCATTGCTAGTGCTTAGAGGCTATTGCTGGGAGGACTGCATGCTGCTGATGAGACAGTTCATGAGCACACACCCCAGGACCAGCGGAGGCATTCTGCCTGCCTCAGCACTCCTCACCCAACGGCTTTGGCAACTGCCACTTGAGTGGTAGAGCTCAACACCAGCCCTACTAGCTGAGTGAGAATTTAATTCCCTGGATACAGCACTAACTATAGCCCAGGTACATATTAGTCAGTCACTGGAAATTTCAGGAAGAAATTTTGCAAGCACAGTGGTAAAACATTCCTAACACATACACCCACCCACATATCTATATACTGGGCATAGAATGTTAGATTACCTCCCCATATAACAACAATGTAGGGTATTCAGAGGAAGAACTATAGCTTGTATTGTTTCTAATGGTTGGAAACATTACACTTGGCTCCTGGCTGGTCCTATTTCAGCTGGCAGCGGACTAGATGGAGCAGTTGTTCAGGACAGGACTACCTAGTGCCCCTTACAAAGTTTGTTGGTGACATCCCTGTGCTTGGGACAATGAAAATATGTGAGCATACGATGGTACTCCATCTGAAGAACCTAGAGTCCTTGACTGCCAGTCTCATCATCTCACCAATAGACAATGCTGGAGAACTTGAAATACCTAGATGTATGTATTAGAATTATTAATGAAATAGTTAATAGTATTGTCATTGTTAGACTTAATTTTGATGACTGGGGCAATTCATCCCTCTCAGCAAGTTATTGTTTTAGTTTGCCCAGAGAATTGATAAGACTGCTTTGGTTTATATTCAGTTCAAAGTCTGAAGATCCTCACTGCAACTGGCTAGAAACTTTTGTATTTAAATAAAAGCATACATCTTTCAGGGACTGAGAACTACTGCCACTGTCTAGTTGGAGACAGGCTGAGAACTTGGCCCTTAGTGCTTTAGGTGTCTTGCCAAAATTTTCATAATTTATTACCTGTCAGTCCCAACATTCATTCCTCTAACTTGTTATTAACAACAGATCCAAGCCCTGCCAGCCCTCTAAGAGATATTTGCATCAGGAAGCCCAGCCAGAGGTCTAGTTGCATAAGAACCAAATGACACTACAACAGTCCAAGTCACACCTCCTAAGGGGTAGAAGCCAGCCCAGCCCAGATGGAAGGACAAGAGGAAAGGAGTTAGACTAGATCAGACTCGCCTAAGAGAGAGTGGGGTTAATTAGATCAGATGGGTAAGAAGGAGTTTGTGGGAGGAGGCAGGCAGGAAGGTGAGACTGGCTCAGCAGGAAACTGTAGTTTGGAATGGCTACCCAATACCAACATGAGCAACTGTCCTGTAGAGTCCAGGAAGGCTCACTCACTTGTGGCTCCTGCAGAGGGAAATTGTCACAGCCCTTTTAAATATTCTAAAGTTGCACATCAGGGATAAAGGACAGATGGACATCCCTTGTCTAAGGGCTTGTCTATACTTGAAACACTGTGGTGCTGCTGCTGTAGCGCTTCAATGTAAACACTACGGGAGGAGTTCTCCTGTTAATCCACCTCCGGAGAGGTGGTAGCTGGGTCGATGGAGGAATTCTTCTGTCGACCTAGCACCATCGACACCAAGAGTTAGGTCGACAACTACGTCGCTCGGAGGGAGGGGGAGTGAATTTTTTACACCTGGGAGCAACATAGCTGGGTCGATCTAATTTTTTAGTGTAGACCAGGCCTAATGGAAAAAGGCTTAGATAATGTGAAACCTTAATGTTATTTCAAAGTTTGAAGCCTTGGAAGATTTCCTGTAACAGATATGTTCATATATAGCATAAAGAGCTTTCTTGGACTTCTGAAAGGCTATATAATTCTTATATTTGTATGCCATTTCTTAAATTTGTCTTCTGAATAAATCTGCTAATTCAGTCATTTGGAATGCATCCAAGTATTTGCAGCATGGTTTCTGGGTAAGGGTTATTTCTCTATGTAGGAGGAAATTAGGCCAGCAGTATAGAATTACCCCTTACATTTTCTGTGCCCTGGCCAGCCTGTTAACTTTTTCTTCTCATTTTGAATACACACTGTAGATAAGAGCTGTCTGTCCAGAAGATAGAAGATTATCTCCTAGGTCAATGAAAGTGAACCATGCACCTTGGCCTAAAAAAGTGAACATGCAATGAGATAATACATTTTGACAAAGATGTCCTTGAGTATCCTGACAAGATGAAGAAATGTATGCAGACAGAAGAACATATTATTTCAAAATAAATATTGCCAGGGCATCAATGACTCTTTGCAGATACTTTCCAGTACTGCAATTTGAACTGTCAGTGCAAAAAAAAAAAAAAATGTGTTAATCTGAAGGTCAATGAGCAATCACCCAACCCCTTGTAACTTGGAGGGCTTTTTAAATTAAGAAGTGTGCTTGGGAATGTTCCTCACTTGCCTTCAAGGTATAAAATAAATATTTGGTAATTTGTTAAAGAGGCTTAGCTATACACTTAAAAGACAGTTGCCAAAACATCAATAGTTGATCAGTTGGCAAGAGAAAGCAGGACAAATGCCCACTTTTGTCAAAAAGTGGGGTCCAGAGGAACATGCGGGAGGGAGGGGAGAGCGGCGACGCCATCCCTGTGCCGGGGGGAGGGGAGGCAGGGCTTGAGCGAGCAGTGATGCCAGCCCCAGCCTCACGCGAGGGGCAGGCAGGGCTTGAGCAAGCAGCGATACCAGCCCCAGCCTCACGCGAGGGGCAGGCAGGACTTGAGCAAGCAGCGATGCCAGCCCCCGCCCTGCGGGGGGGGGGGGGGGGGGGGGGGGCGGGGGGGGGGGGCGCCCGCGGGGGGGGGGGGGGGGGGGGGGGGGCAGGGCTCGGGCAATCAGTGGGGGCAGGGCTTGGGCTAGCCCCATGCAGAATCCTGTTTTCCCTTTGAGAAATATGGTCACCCTAGTAAACGATGTTCTGTTTGTCACAAAGTGTTAAATTGTCTTGTTGCACACAAAGAGGAGATGCTTTGGTCAAGAAAATTAGATAAGATTCTTCAGTCTGTGCTAAGTAGTTGCTGCTCTTAACATTTACAAATAAAAATAAAAATAAAATAGAATATTTCAGATATATTATGTCACAATCGGATATGACTCAACGTGATGGGACACCTCATATTATGCACTACTACTAGTGACACTCTCAAATTGATCCTCACAGCTCCTACCACAGTGAGGTAGAAAGGAGAGGCTTGTTATCCTTACTTGACAGAAGGAGAAACTAAGGCTGAGAAAGGTGAAGTGACTTGTCTTAGGTCATGAACTGCTCAGGGACAATTATTGGAGAGAAGCAGCAAGATTAATCAGACACATGATTGGTTTTGACTTATTTGCTTGGCCTTAAGTTAAAAGAGAACAAAAGGACCTGAGTCTCCTCCCTGTTACCAGCCCCCCTGCTTGGCCAATCAGCATTCAGACTCTGGGAGCTGGGAGGCTGAGGGGTCTCACCAGATGTCCCAAAGGATGGCCCAAGTCACTCTCAGAGCACTATTCCATCCCCACCTCTTTGTGAGGGTAACCTCCTCACCCCACAAAACACAAACATCCTTGGGGGAGGGAGGGAAGAAGGGAAAAAAGAAGCAAGAGAAGAAGAGAAAGGAGGGAGGGAAAGAGGAAAAGGACAAACCCCAATGTCCCCAGTGATTCTACAGGACAAAGTCCTAGCTAGGAAATCAAATTCTACCACTTTAACCTAGTGTTTTCTGTGCCTAGAATTCAGCCGGCACCAGGTGGATCAGATTGAACAGGTTCCAAACCTCTCGGAGGCTCTTACCTTCTAGACAGGGACGTTAGTTTTCTAGCAAAATGAGTTGTAGGAAAGGAGAAAGCTCTAAAAAGGTTCCTCCTCCCGCTCAAATACATGAATCCTAATTCTCTCTCAGTCCTCGAGGAGAAACCCTGAGAAGGAGACTTGCTGCAGCAAGGCCACGGGGATCTCTGAGGTTGTCCCTGCCCTGTACCTCTATCCTGCCTGGCTGATGTCAGGGTCTCTCTGTGAGGTCACTGCCTCCCCACCACCTTTGCCCAATAGGCTGAGGTCCTGCAACAGGCCTTTGTGATGTCACTGCCACACCCACCCCTTCCCTGCAAGGCTGATGTCCTGCCCCTGGCTAGCCTCTCTGGATGTTTGAGGTGCTCCCTGTGGATCACCCCACTCAACAACAGTTGAGTCTGGGGATCAAGCCGGCTACACAGTAAAGCTTCAGAGGCTGCTCCCTATGCCACACTCAGTTTTTCATAAATTAGTGATTTTAAGGCCAGAAGGGATCATTGGAGCATCTAATCTGACCCTCTGCATATCCCAGCCCTCCTGTATAACCCAAAGCTAGGTTTTGATCAAAGCACGTACCAGAAAGGCATCTAGTATTCACTAGAAGACATCAAGAGATGGAGAATCCACCACTTCCCTTTATAGTTTGTTGTTCTAATGGTGAATCATGCTCACTGTTAAATATTTGTGCCTTATTTCTAATATGAATTTGTCTGTTTTCACTTTCCAGCCACACGGTCTTGTTATGCCTTTCTCTGTGAGATTAAAGAGCCCTTTAATACTTGATA
>NW_020697515.1:4214-9640 GCF_002925995.2 Terrapene triunguis | reverse complement strand
CAGGGGGCAGATGTAATGCATAGGGGAGGTGGGGGGTCCCCCATCCATGGGGGTATCTGTCGCGGGGGGTCTCAGGGTATTCAGCCAGGGGTGGGGGTATCCATGTGGGTGGGGGGGGGATCTCAGGGGGTTCTTTCCCCCTCACTAACCTGCTCTCCCCTCCCGCCCAGACCAACAAGGCCTCGGCCAAGGGCGATTTCCCGGGGGCGCGGGCGGCGTCGCGTCGGACCTTCGCGCTGGCCGTGCTCTCCATCCTGCTGGGCGTCTGCACCTACATTGGCGCCGTGGTCGCGCTCATCGCTTACCTGTCCGACAAGGGCCCCCCCTAGTACCCCCCCCCGGGAACAGGGGGTGGGGGGAAGAAGGCTGCCTGGACTGGGGGCGCCCCCCGACAGACGGGGGCCGGCTCCTGGACACGCCTGAGCCCAGCGCTGCGGGGATGGAGGCCAGTGGAGAGATTTGGACTAGCGGCTCTCTCCCCCCACCAGAGACATGGGCCCGGATGCCTGGGTTCACCAGGAGCAGGGTTTGGGAGCCTGATTCGTGGTGACCGACCGGACCTTCCCTCCCACCACACTTTCTTCCTTCCTCCTTCACGCCCCCCACTGTGTCCCCATTTTGTATGTTCCCCCTACCCCGGCGTTCCGCTCAGGGTCGCGCTCTGCCCGAGGGGCGCGCCCCATCCAATAAAGGCCCCGTGCACTTTGCCTGCATCCGCTGGGCAGCGAGGGGTCAGCCCCACAGGGGAGGGGTTAACGCCCCAGCCGGGGGGCTGCTTCCATTGCCCCCCGCTGCCCAAAGTGCTTGGAGGCCCATAGAGAGGAAGTGGGTTCTCCTGGAGCCAGGGGGTTGGGAGCCAGGACTCCTGGGTTCAATCCCCAGCTGCGAGGGGGGGTGGTCTAGTGGGTTACAGGGGGGGGAGGCTGGGAGCCAGGACTCCTGGGTTCTATCCCTGGCTGTGGGAGGAGAGTGGGGTCTGGTGGTTAAAGCCGGGGGGCTGGGAGCCAGGACTCCTGGGTTCTCTACCCCGACTCCCGGTCTGCCCTCAGCAAGTCCATCCCCCTCTTGGTGTCTCAGTTTCTCCCTCCAAACGGCTGACATCCTCATGGCGGAGACGATTCATCCTCAAACAAAGCAGGATGCAGACGCTTCCCACCAGCCCCCCGCGCTCTCCGCTGGGGGGGGATGCGGCTGCAGCCTCTCCCCTCGGGCCCGGAGCATCTGAGAGGCCCCACAGCTCCATCCCAGATGGATGGACCCTCACCAGCCCCGCTCTGGCTTTTTCAGTGAAAGCCTTAAATGTTACCTTGATCCCCGCTCAGGCGGAAAACTTCCCCCGGAGCCCGCATGGCTGGCTGGGAGACAGCTAAAATCCCCCCCACCCCGGTGCTCCCCCATCCAGCTCAACCCTCCCTGCCCGCCCCCCGGAGATTGGCTTGGGGCTGGGTCGGTTACACGGGGCTGCCCACACGGTCCAGCACCGCAGAGCGGGAGCGAACGGGGCCAGGCCCCCAGCGGCCGTGAATCAGCGTCGCTCCAGTTGGAGTCAACGGGGCCAGGCCCCCAGTGGCTGAGTCAGCAACCGAAAGCAAATTACAGCAGCCGAGCGGCTCCCGGAGCTATTCTGGGTTCACACGAGTGTCAGCAGGAGAACTTGGCCCTAAATTGGTTCAGGCTGGTGCCACCGCCATGAAATCAGCTCCCCAACCTGCCCCTCTCAGCCCAGGTTTTCTAATACCCCCCACACACCAGGAAGCCTGGGGTTAAAAACCCAACCCGTCCCTTCCCTTCCCTCTGCGACATCCCAGCTTTGGGCTAGAGGGGGGGTGGCCAGCCTGCAGGCCACACACGGCCCCCCTGGCGCATTTCAGGGGGCCGGGGCCAGGCACGGCCCCACCCATACATTTCGGGGGGCCCTGGCTGCAAACAGCCCTGCCAGCACATATCGGGAGGCCCCTGGGCCGCACACGGCCCTGCCCATGCATTTCGGGGGCCCTGGCCACACACGGCCTCGCCCGCACATTCCAGGAGGCCCACGTTCTGCTTCACCAGAATCTACTAACAGCCAATTCCTTGGCGCGCTGTGGTCACGTTCACAGCAGTTTCGGTGACACGGGGGCGTCAACAGCCCAGGTTAGCCAAAGCCCCCAGCTAAATACACATGAAAGCAGCAGCACTTGAACTATAAACCAATGTGCCCCCCTCGAGATGGCTGCATCTCAGCGCAGGGTGAGGGATCCGGGTATGAACAGCCCCTGGGCCCCACTCCACCCCAGAGGCAGCTGCATCTAAGCATTGGGTGAGGGGGTCACGGCGTCCCCGGGCGATGCTCTGGAACTGCTCCCTACGAAGCCAGTCAGGACTCTGGGGAGCCTCCTCTCCCTCGGAGCAGACTGTCTTCAGGGCACGAAGCTCACACGGCTTCACCTTCCTGGGTCTGACCTTGGAGCATTCAGCATATGCCCCTCCGTGCGCTTCCCACAGCGAGTCCGCCCAGGCGGGGTCCTGGGGAAGCCAGAGGGTTCTGCACCCCCCACTTCGCAGTCAGACGTGACTCTCAGCCAGCCAGTAACACAGAGGTTTATTAGACGACAGGAACAGGATCTAAAACAGAGCTTGTAGGTCCAGCAAATGGGACCCCTCAGCTGGGTCCATCCTGGGGGGCAGCGAGCCAGACACCCACGTCTGCCCTCACTTCCCGTCCCCAGCCAGTTCCAAACTGAAAACCCCCTCCAGCCCCTCCTCCTCTGGGCTTTGTCACCTGATCTCTTTGTTCTCCCACACCTTTAGAAATCCCCTTGCAGGGGGGAAGGCCCCTGGCCATTAGTTGCCAGGAGACAAGAGTGTCGGCCATTATGTGCACTGGCCCTTTGCTCTGCAACAATCTCACCCCCCCTAGAGACTTAAGAAATGCATAGGGGAAACTGAGGCACCCACACAGTATTAGAGGAAACATGAAGAACAGTCCCACTTCGTCAGAGAGGGGGCCCTGCCTATAGTCCCCATGCCCCACCCCAGAGGTGGCTGCATCTCAGCTCCTGGTGACAGGTCCCTGTAGCAAGTAGAAGAGCGTGAACATTAGCAGCCCCCCTGAAAACGGCGGGGCCATTGCGAGCCGAGAACTGCTCTGGACAGAGACGTTTTCAAAGCCAGGCAGCAGATTCAGCCGGCCCCCACCCCACCGTGGAAATTAACCGGAGTCATGCGGCTAAATCCCCTGGGCAGATTGGAAATGTCAAGGCACAGCTGGCTGGGTTGTTTCGGTGCAGAGCCCCGGGGTGGGGGCCGGGCGCCCGATTGCTTTTCAGCCAGCACCGCCGTCCGGCCAGCCCGGGCCAAGTCCTGCTGGTCCAGGCCTGGCCCACTAGCGATTTACGCCCAGCGGCTCGTGGGAACGACACCCCCACCGTGGCTGGGCTGCGGGGGGCGAGCCGGGGGCTCCGTTCTCAGCCCGGTGGGACAGACGCTGGGGTCTAACCTGAGCCCAACACCCCCCGGCTTATTAAATCATGCCGAGCTCTCTACACAGCTTGGGGGGGGTTTTCCGGGGGGGGGGGGGAAGGGGGGGTTGCGGCAAGATGTGAGCATAAAAAAAAAAAAACCCCATTCCCGTTCTACGCTGCCAGAGTCACGTCGCTGGCTCGGCCTCGAGCAGCGGGAGGGATCCTTGTCTGCTCCAGGGCCCGAGGAATTGGGGGGGACGTGTGAGAGAGCGGCAGGTCCCCCCAGGGCTGGCTCAGGCTGCAGGAGGTGAAATGAGGAGGAGGCTGGAAAGGGGGCAAGGAGACGGGTTAGAGCAGGAGCCGAATGGAGCTCGCAGCGCCGACGGGCAAGTGAAAGATCATTTCATCAAAGCGATTAGGCTCATTAACCAAAGCGGCTGCCTGGCTGCGCCGGGACAGGGAAGGAGCTGCAGTGGGGGGGGGGGGGGGGGGGGTGTGGGGGGGGGGAACCCCCCCCCACTACAGAATCCAGAGGGGCACGGCCAGGGGGTCCTGCCGGCTAGCTCCACGCAGGCTGTTTCCTCTGCTGCCCAGGCAGCGGCTGCCTCTGGGGTGGAGCACGGCGAGGGTTCAACATGGGAAGTGCAGCCGGTTCTTCTCCTTCGCCCAAGAGTTCCTTGGGGCAGCCCCAGGACAGACAGGATCTCCCCCCCACCCCCGGCTGGCCTGGGCCCTGCTCCCGGTGGGGGAGAGATCAGAGCACGGGGTCTCCCCGGAGCAGGCTGCGGGAGAAAGCCGGGGAACGAAGGAGGGGAGAAGGGAGGACACAGGGAGGAATGAACGTGTCCCCCACTTTCACCCCGGTGCACAGCGGCGCCCGGCTGCAGCCATCGTGCTAGGCTCAGGCAGGTGGGTTCGGCCCCCCGGTCCGGGGTGCGAGAAGGGGCGGGTCCTAGGGCTGAGACGGGTAAATAAAAAGGGGGAACGAGCCAATGAAAAGAGAGATCAGCCCCGTGAGTCACTGACAGTTCCCGCCTGGGTTTACACTCGATTTCCCCTGCAAATCCACCCCTGCCCCGAATCTCCTCCCAGTTTAACCCTCGCCACCCCCACCCCCAGCGCACACTGAGCAGGGGGGCTTGGCTGTGCTGGGAGCTGCCGCACAGCTGCGGTACACAAGGGGTTAACCGCGGGGCGGGGGGGCATTGCGGGCCAGGGCTGGCCCAGCTTGCTGACCGATGGGCTGAAACATCCGGCTGCAGAGGGGTCCAGATGCCCCCCCCCCGGCTCTGCCAGGCAAGAGCCCCCGGGCAGCAGGGCCAGGTGGAGATTGGCACTGGGAGGGGAGACCAGCACCCCCGCCGGGCCTCAGTTTCCCCCGGTCGCGTCCGCAATGAGACAGCCGGGGCCCCGTGGAGCTCACGGTCGCCGGGGCGCAGTGCCGGGAATTCGGCTGCCCGCCGGCTCCGCTGGAGGGAACGGAAAAGCCAGCAGGGGCAGATCCCCGCAGAGCAGCGGTGGGCGTGGGGGGGAAAATCGCACGGTCAAGGGACGCGCCGCGTCCCACACACGGTGCAGACGGCTGGCTGGACACACGGGGGGGACACCCCCTTTTTAATGGGCACCGCAGCACAGAGTTCATGGTGGTAAACGCCGGGTTTGGGGTGATCCGGACGCAGCCTGCACGGCCGGGCAGGAACCGGGAGCGGTTTGACGGATCCGGGGCCTCACGCCTTGGAGTATTTCCTGCGGACGGAGTCCCGGTAGAACTGGAAGATGGTGCCGCTGGCCCGCTGGGCGGCCGCGATACACTGCTGCAGCTGGGGAGGAGCAGGGAGACGGGCGGTTAGAGCGGGGGGACCCCAGAGACAGGCCCCCACGGCAGGCTGGGGCCGCGAAGGAGGCTCTCCGCTCTGCCAGGGGCAGGGTGGGACCATTGCTCTGACCAACCTGCCCCAAGGGGCTGGGGGGGGGGGGGGGGGG
>NW_020697515.1:0-4204 GCF_002925995.2 Terrapene triunguis | reverse complement strand
CCCCCCCCAGCTCTGCCGGTGCCCCTCACCCCCGACCCTGTGTGGCAGATTTCCCAGGGTCTGGAGGGAAACGACTCTCCTAGGGAAGCCGGAGCGCAGAGCTGAGCTGTAAACGCAGCAAGGCCCAGCATCAGCTCTCGCCTGTCTCATCCCCCGCCAGGGCACTGAAGGGTTAAGAGCCAGCTGGGGAACGCCCCCCTCCATTGCTCTGCCCCCCACATGCAGGCAGGGCTGAGATCCAGCCCCCCGCAGCAGCCAGGCTCTGAATGTCTCACGTCAATTCCCTCGCTGCAGCGGGCGTGTGGGCGCAGCCCCCTCCTGGGATGAGCTGGGGGGGGAAGGGGGGGCAGGAATGGATTGACAGCAGCAGAGATCGGGGGAGGCACGGGGGGGGGGAGATGCCCCCCCCCCGGTGGTAACAGGCACCGGGAGCCACAGACACACGCTGTGATGTGTGTCCACTAGGCCAACGCGAGTGCACACACCACAGCAACGCACACACAGCCACAACCTGGAAAGCTACGGGGGCACACAACACGGCAACCAGTGTGCACAGAATCACAACCACACACACCACAGCAACACACAGCCACAACACAACACGGCAGTGAGTGCACACACAGAATCACAGCCGTGCACTGGAAAGCAACACATACACGAGATCAACGCACACACAGCCACAACCACGCGCTGGAAAGCGATGTGTGCGCGTGCATTGCCGTGTGTGCGCAATCACAACCACACGCACTAGAGGCCCCCCCCTGGGGGGGGCAGAGACCAGCCCCAGCAGTGCGCTCCGGCCACGCCCCCTATGCGGGGTGGGGGGTCTGGGAGCAAGGGGATGCAGCGCAGGCTCCATGCACGGGGGATTCTCGGGGGGGCGGGGGAGCCGTCCCGCCCCCTCTCAGACCCTGCGCGCTGCTGGACGGTCTCGGCGCCCATACGCGCTTTGAGATCCCAGAAGCGAGAGCGCCGGGGGCCAAGGCAGGGCCCAGCCTGCGACCTGCCGGCACACACTGAGCAGCGGCTGCGGCCGGACATGACCCCTCCCGGGTACAGAGGGGGCCCCCCACCCCGATCTAGCCAGCAGCACCGCTCGGCGGCCCCTTCCCACGAGGGGGGATCCCTGCCCGGCCCCCGGGCGAGCTGCTCTCCCTGACAGCACGGCCAATAACACATCAACGCTCCAAACTGCTCCAGGCCTGGGATACTAACAGCCTCCCGCCCCGGCCGGGACTGACATCCGCCCCGTCTCCCACCCCTGGGTCTGGGCTCACTCGGGCTTGGCCAGCCCCGATCCCAACTGCTCCTCACCCGGATCCCCAGTTCCAGGCCACAGAGCCGCATCCCAAACCCAGCCCTGCCGCCAGCAGATCCGTCTGCACCCGGCAGGGACCAAGCAGGGCTCCCGGCTCGGTGCACGAGAGACCCCCGAGATCGCCGAGCCTGATCCAACACGCTCCTGGTTTGAGCAGCCTGGGACGCGCAGGACCCCACGTCCCCCGCGCATGGCACCCCGGCCACACCCCGCTCACCTCCTCCACCGAGCACGTCCCCTTGCTGGTGGACATAAGCACCTGCTGCTCCACGCTGCTGATGGCGAAGGTCAGCACGGCCCGAGCCTCCTGCCAGGGAAGGGGGACAGTGAACGGCCCGGCCACGCCGCTGGGGGGGGATAGACCATGCCGGGGCCTTCCCCGTTCACCCGGGACCCTCGCAGGCCAGGATCCCACCTCTATGGTCCCAGCCCGCCAGGGCTTGGCTAACTCCCCTCGTATCAGACATGTGCGCTGCAGGCGCTGTTAGCCAGGCAGCCTGCTCGCGCCTACGTCCAGTGGCAGAGAGTTCCACAGGCCACACCGACCGACCCCCCCCCCCCCCGACCGGGGATTATTTCAACTCCACTATTTCTGCTCGCAGAGGTCACCACCTCGCATTGTGTCACAGTTTCCCCCTATTTCTGACTCCCAGTCCCCTGGCGGCTCTAACCACTGGACCCCCTCTCCACTCCCACAGCCAGAGAAGAGTGCTGGCCCCCGTTCTCCCTGCTAGACCCCGCTCTCGGTACACACGGAGCGGACAAGGCCGGGGGAGCGGGGAGGGAGAATTGATTCCCACCACCAGGCAGGAGGGTCAGCGGCTGGCAACGTTTACGAACCATTAAGAGCATTCGGGTCAGAGGAGCGGAGGCAACTCAGCTCCATGGTCCAGGGCACCCGTCAGCGCAGGGTCAGGAAGGAACCACCACCCCCGGCCCCCACTGTGCTGGGTGCGACAGACCCTCCCACCCATTGTGCCAGGTACAGACCCTGCCCCCCCCCGATCAGGGCCCCCCCTTGTGCTGGTTGCTGCTTCTAGTCCCGTGGGGACACCGCGGCGCTAAACCCAGACACCCCTAGGGCACAGCCGTCTGGCTCTGGGCAGTCCCACACCCACCTTCTCCTGCTTGGCCGTGGGGTCGAGGCTGATGGCCCCGGTGGCGTCCAGGGCGCACGTCACCCCGCAGAAGAGCGACTTCATGGGCAGGCCAGCGTCCATCAGCCCCATGCAGGCCGCATTCAGGCAGCACGCCAGCAGCTGGGCGCCGGGTCAAGGAAAAGCTGGCAGGGAACTTGTCAGGGCAGTCCGGCCCCACTGAGCCAGCCTTAACTCACCCAACCCCTTCCCCCCGGGCAGTTCTGTCACGTCCCTGCTCAGATTGCGCCGGGCGCCGCCCAGACCCCGGGCGAGATCAGGGCCCCGTCGGGCCGGGCGCCGCCCAGACCCCGGCCGGGATCAGGGCCCCGTCGGGCCGGGCGCCGCCCAGACCCCGGCCGGGATCAGGGCCCCGTCGGGCCGGGCACCGCCCAGACCCCGGCCGGGATCAGGGCCCCATCGCGGGCAGTGCAGCATCCGAGATTGGGGGGCCCTGTTGCCACGCAGACACACACAGAGAGACAGTCTCTGCCCAAAGAGCTCAATTTAAACAGACACAGGAAGGATCGATTCTCTTTTTACAAGTGGGAAACCGAGGCACAGTAGACTAAGTGACTTGCTGAAGGTCACAGTGGCAGAGCCAGGGACTGAACCCAGCTCCCCAGAGTCCCAGCCAGGTGGCGCTTCCTCTGGGGACGCTCAGATCAGCCAAAAACATACGCGACATCTGCGCTGGCTGGGGGATGGGCTGGAACGTAACCGGGGTTCAGTCCCCCTAAAGAAGATCAGAGCAGCTGGAGATGGCGGGGGGAGAGGGGAGGATGCAGGGGGACCCACCACCAGCCCCGAACGGGGGAAACAGTCTTTCCACGGCGCTCTTCATCTGCGAGTTAAACAGCCAGCGCCTGCCAAGCCCTCCGCAGATGTGAAGGGGGATATCGGCCTTGTTAATGAACACTGGCTAATTAACAAGGAGGGGCGCCGCGGGCCGTCCTCGCTAGCAGCCCCAGCAGCGGGGACCCGGCTCTTGGCCGCTGCGCGCTACATGGAGGGAAACCACCGCTCGTTTCTTCAGAGCAGCTGCGAGCCCCTATTTCAGCACATGCAGAACTCACCTCAGCCGGAAAGCGCTCCTGGATCGGCGGGGTCTGGAGGATGGGCGGGTCGCAGGGGGCTGGGAGCCAGGACTCCTGGGTTCTCTCCCCGGCTCTGGGAGGGGAGTGGGGGTCTAGTGGTTAGAGCGGGGGGGGGAGGGGGGCTGGGAGTTGGGACTCCTCGCTTCTATCCCCAGCTCTGCCACAAACTTGCATCACCCTGAGCAAGCCACTTGCTCTCTCCGTGCCTCAGTTTCCACACCGGGGTGCTGCCTATGGCGGGTGCTCCCCTGCAGGAGCCACAGGGGCCCAGGAGGCGTTTTCAACAGCAATTCAATTCCCCTTTAAAGAGAACAGCCTAGTAACGCCTGGCTTCAAACACTCCACAGCCACTCGGAGCACAACAGAACCCAGGAGTCCTGGCTCCCAGTCCCTGCCTGCGCCAACCTCTAGACCCCACCCCTCACCGGAGCTGGGATAGAACCCAGGAGTCCTGGCTGCCAACCCCCCTCCCTGAACGGGGCCCGAGGGCTCTAACATTTCACTGGCCATGTGGAGCCCACCAAGCCCGTAACCCACCAGCTCCTGCCCATAAGTAACCCACCCCCGGCCTCCCTGGGGTCCGGATCCCTCTCCAGGGCAGCTGCAGGAGCATCTGGGGGTGCACCATGGACCAGCCCCCAGTGGCACCAGCT
>NW_020697514.1:0-21548 GCF_002925995.2 Terrapene triunguis | reverse complement strand
GTCTGATGAAGTGGGCATTCACCCACGAAAGCTTATGCTCCAATACTTCTGTTAGTCTTAAAGATGCCACAGGACCCTCTGTTGCTTTTTACAAGGAAATAGGCATCTTTTAAATCAAGGGCAGCATATCAGTCCCCAGGATCCAAGGAAGGGATAATATAAGATAGGGTGACCATGCAAAACTATCTTCTTTAAGAATTTGTTGAGTTGTTGCAAGTTTCAAATTGGCCTGAACACTGGGTCCTCTGGTAGTAAATGGGTAGGGCCCTTTCCAACCTCAGAGGCTACATGGGGACAGACAAACTGCCTACAACCTCCTGTTCTGCTTACCAGAGAACATCCTCACGTGACTCCTCCTCCCCCTTCATGGAGCTGAGTTCTCCTTTATATTGTCCAGCTAAGAGTGTGGGGCAATCATGAGGTGCTGATCAGCTGATTCCCAACACCTGTGCTTCCTGTCCCTCCCTCCTTCCTCCCCCGCCCCAGGGCTATTAAAGGCGTAGATCATCCTGTTACAGTATCATTTAAGTTTAGAGGCATAATGTCCCTGTCAGTGCGGCTGGCCCCTGTAAAGAAACTAGTTCCAGCTCCCCTGTGCCAGCATAGGTACTCCCATTTAGCCAATGAAGAGGGTGGGGCAGCATCAGAGGCTATAAAGGTCAGAAAGAGACCCTGAGAGTCCTGGTGAGAGTCATTCAGGGGACTGGAGGAGCTCTCTGGCGAACGCTGCTGAGAGTAGCAAGTTCTCTGCAGACCCTCCCTGCGAAGAGGGAGGAATTGCCTAGGAGTCTATATGTTTGGGACCTGGGAGAAGGCTGAAGGCAGGAGAAACGTGCTGGCTGGCACATCCAAGCCACAGGGCTGAAGACAGGGGGAGAAGCAGAGAGAGTTGCCCGCTGGCTCTAAGCAAGAGCGCCACAGTTAAGGGCGGAGAGGGCTAAAGGCAGGGGAGCAGAGAAGACATCTCCAGGGCCTGAGAGCTGGACCCAAGGGAACAGTGAGGAATGCTCCCCTGGCAAGGCTGCTCGCAGCAGAGAGGTGTTCCTGCTGGGAAGAGCGGGTTTGCACTCCAGTTGAAAGGACTCGTGTGGCTGTCATGATACAAGGACAGAAGAGGGCTGCCCTGGAGACTTGGTGTGGGGTGACAGACAGCAGGGCTGCACTGGAGAGCCAAGGCATGATGAGGGGTGCCAGGGCTGTATGTTGCATGCAGAGGCAGTGCTAGCCCATTAGGGGCCCTAAGCAGAAATATTTTGGGGAGCCCCCCATACATACAACACATTAAAAAATGAATGGGGGGCCCCTTGAGCTGCTCAGGGTCCTAAGTAATTGCTTAGTCTGCTTATGCCTAGCGCCAGCACTGGTGGCGTGTACTTTTTGGACTACGCAGGGGGAATTCTGGACTATGGTTGTGGGACCTTTGTATTTATATTTGGGAAGACTCAGGGGACTTTTTCTGGAGACTCAGAAGAAGGGAAACTGAGTCACACAGACCTGTCATGCTGTGGCCTACTGCAGGAAGATGCCTCGGATGGGGCTGAACAATGACAGTCCCCTAGTAACATCCTGAACTTGAACATTATTTGTAAATCTGTTGAGGTTTCTGAGGTCCAGAACAGGTCTCACACAGTCTCCCTTCTTGGGTATCAGGAAATATCTGGAGTAGAATCTCTTCCCTTGGTGTTGTGGAGGAAGTTTCTCTATAATCCTCCTTTTAGGGGAGGGGGGAAAAAGAAAAAAAAAATTCTGCTACAGGAGTTTCTTGTGAGAAAGGTCCCCAAAGGGAGAGTGGGGAGGGGGAGGGAAGTGAGGGGACTCGGTGGAAAATTGGATTAACTGTCTGATGGTATCTGGTACTCAGTAATCCAAGGCAATCTCACACCAAGCACTGTAAAATGATGAGAAGCAGTATGAATTGCAGAGAGGTGTGGGGTTCTCCAGGGTCATAGCAAAATTGCTGTTTTGCCAAGACAGTAAGTGACAAAAGGACCCTGCTTCTGTATTGAGGCCTTTTAACAGGAGCAAACCTGGAAAAGGCAGAAGACAAGTATCTTCTCTGAGATTGGGTGCTCTGCACAGAGGGAGACTGTCTGTCTGTCATACCACACCTGGTGGTACCCTTCCATCAATTTCTTTAAGTTTCAGCTTTGCAACCATACTCCCACCAGAACCCAGCAGCCCCCAAAATTCTAATTAACTATGCATTAACTACAAAACTATAAGAAGAGAGGATAGGTAGCTTGTGGATGTAAAAAGGTAGTTCCATTTAGTTCTCTGCGATGGCAGCAAAAGAGCTGAGGTAGGCTGAGGGTGCACTCCTTTATATAGATAGGGCCACTGCCATAAAAGTGAGAGTGCTACTGCACCCCCTGCTTCCCAGCAAAAATGGCTTTTCTATATGGTTCTGCCATTTGATGGTAGAGGCCCCAGCTCCCGTAAGTGGGAATACACAGTGGCCCTTAAAGAACACTATCTCCTCCAAGACCAGAGATCACCATTGTTTTATTAGTAACACAGGTAGCAGCACAGTTATGGTGAACCTGTGAAGGTAAGATCCTTGGATCAGAGTATTTAAACAGAACTATTTCCTGACTCCATTCAGCCCTGGTTTTTAAATCAATATAACTGATTACACAAAATGTTCACATTCCATGAATACAATCTAATCAATAGAACTATTTTAGCATTAAATTTGTATACATTTTAAAATGTTGTAGTGCAATTCCCTTTTATGATGCAACAGTGTTTGCACACAATATGTGCTTCTGAAATGAGGTCATGAGAAAGACTACATTAAAAGCATTCTTTAATTAGCTCTTGCAAAATATTGCAAGTCTACAGGAGAGAACTTTGGATTCAAATAAAGTAACCTCCAGTATGACATAGACCATAGGACTCTCCTGAATTAATTCCTGTTTGTATCAGAGCATATCTTCTAGAAAAAAAATCCAGTCTTGATTTAAAGATTCTCAGCGATGGAGAATCTACCACAACTCTTGGTAACGTGGCCCAGTGATTAATTACTCGCACTTTTAAAAATGTTATCCTTATTTCTAGTCTGAATTTGTCTAGCTTCAACTTCCAGCCACTGGATTTTATTATATCTTTGTCTGCTACACCGAAGAGCCCATTATCAAATATTCCCCATGTAGGTACTTATGAACTGTGATCAAGTCACCCCTTAACCTTCTCTTTGATACACTAAATAGATTAAACTCCTGGAGTCTCTCACTATAAGGCATGTTTTCCAACTTTTCTCGGAACCCTCTCCAATTGATCAACATCGTTCTTGAAGTTTAGACACCAGAACTGAACACAGTCAGGGTGGATAAAAATCAATGATTTTTTTTAAAAAATTTAAAAAAAAAAAAAAAAAAGGATTTTTTTTTATTTAAATTAGATTTTTTTGATAAAATGCTTTTTGAGGAAAAAACCTAAAGATAGTTTTAATAAAGATATATCTTTGAGCTATAATGTCTCATCATGGAATAGGGATTATAAATTCTAATTCTATAGTATGAGACAATATATTCATGTAATGCTTAAGAAAAGTTTTGTAAATTAGTTCCAAAAATTCATGGATTAGGAACCCAATTTTATGGGGGTTCCAGGGGTTTCTGTATAGATTATTTAGGTTAATCTTTCTATCTACGTGTAAAAGGTTCCTGCCGGGGCTCGACCCTCCAGGGCAGGAGGGGAGCCACACCGACTCCCTGTCCACGAAATAAACAGTCTATTAACTCGGCTCTCAGTCCCTTCGGTGCGGGGGCTGAGTAGTCCACAAGCGGTGCAGCAGCCCAGGCCCTCTAGTGCAGGGAGGCTGGGCGAACACACAGTTCTGGAGGCCAGGCCCTCTGGTGCAGGGGGGCTGGCTAACAAGCCGTTCAGTTTAGGAGCCCAGGCCCTCTGGTGCAGGGGGGCTGGGCAAACACACAGTTCTGGAGGCCAGGCCCTCTGGTGCAGGGGGGCTGGGCGAACACACAGTTCTGGAGGCCAGGCCCTCTGGTGCAGGGGGGGCTGGGCGAACACACAGTTCTGGAGGCCAGGCCCTCTGGTGCAGGGGGGCTGGGCGAACACACAGTTCTGGAGGCCAGGCCCTCTGGTGCAGGGGGGCTGGCTAACCAAGCAGTTCGGTTTAGGAGCCCAGGCCCTCTGGTGCAGGGGGGCTGGGCAAACACACAGTTCTGGAGGCCAGGCCCTCTGGTGCAGGGGGGCTGGCTAAACAAGCAGTCCCGTTTAGGAGCCCAGGCCCTCTAGTGCAGGGGGGCTGGGCGAACACACAGTTCTGGGGGCCAGGCCCTCTGGTGCAGGGGGCTGGCTCAACAAGCAGTTCAGTTTAGGAGCCCAGGCCCTCTGGTGCAGGGGGGCTGGGCGAACACACAGTTCAGGAGGCCAGGCCCTCTGGTGCAGGGGGGCTGGCTAAACAAGCAGTTTAGGAGGCCAGGCCCTCTGGTGCAGGGGGGCTGGCTAAACACGCAGTTCAGTTTAGGAGCCCAGGCCCTCTGGTGCAGGGGGGCTGGGCAAACACACAGTTCAGGAGGCCAGGCCCTCTGGTGCAGGGGGCTGGCTAAACAAGCCTCACTCCGGGTAAGCTCTGGCTGCGAGACCAGAGCGCTGGGTGAGGGGGAAGCCTGCCACCCGTGTGTGGGGTGGCAGGGGGGAACGCAGGCCCACCCACTCCACTGCGTTCCAGCCCGGGGCCCTAACAGCGGTTACTGCCGCTGCCGGTCAGTGGGGTATCCTGACCGAAACACACTGACATGGGTTCGCATGTCTCGACAGCCTGACCGGGGTCGGCTTCCCCCGGGCTACTTCCGATTTCCCCCTCAGGGCCTACCTCGTCCGCGGCACCGGGCAGGGTCCAGTCCACCAGCATAGGTTCCTCCCGGCCGGGGCTTGGTGGCAGGTCCGGCAGCTCCGTCGGGAAGTCCGGCCAGTTGTCCTCGGGCGGTTCCTCCGGGTAACAGCAGGGCCGAAGGGGTTCTGGTGCAGGCTCACCTTCGGGGTCGCTGTGGGGGGGTTCCAAGGGCTCCCCCCAATGACGGGAACGGACGGGCTCCGGCGGCTCTTCCTCGTAGTGAGCCCGGGGCAGCTCCGGCCAGCTAGGCGAATATCCCCGGGCCTCAGAGGTATCCTGGTCGGGAGCTCTTGGCCGCACGTCTGCTCCCTGCGGTGGCCGGCGCCTGACTGAGCTCTGGCTGCCAGGCTTTATACTTCCTGTCCCGCCCCTTGACTTCCGGGGGGCGGGGACAGGTGGTGGTGGCTCCGCCCACTCAGGTGTCTGCTCCAGTGCTCCCTCCTCTGGGCAGGAGGGGAGCCACACCGACTCACTACACTACCCAATGGGACTCAGTGCTCAGTCTAGAAGATACCATCAGAGATGTTTAGTTTTGCAGTTCTCAAACTGTGGATTTGTGTCTCCAGAGATAACATGCTTGTTAACAGCAAAAATGTTTTTAAATAAATAAATAGAGGTGAGAAATAACAGACCTCAACCCTATTGTACCTCTGCAAATTTGTGTACACAGAGTCAATCCCTTACCTCTCTCTAAAAGTGCTAAGTTTCAAAAAGTTCAATGACTAGAAGATTGTTGGGGGCGGAATAGATCTGGACAAGGAGAAGAAGTCTGGAGATAAATGTGAGAAGGGAGGGACAGGAAGTAGAAACAAAAGTGAAACTGCTTGAGCAGCATATTTCAGAAGTCTTGAGGTCTTTGAGTGTGTAGCCTTCATTGATTTGAGATCTACCATACCATTCTCTCACTAGAAGGGAAAACCTATAATGACAGCAGACCATAAAAGAGACGCAATTTGGGAATATTTTAATGAAGTTCCTCTACCTGTGGGTAAGACAGGCATGCCTGCAAAATGCAAACAGTGCAACAAAGAAATGCAAGGCCTGGTTGCGCGAATGAAACATCATGAGAAGTGTTCCTTTTCAGGAGGAAGCTGCATTGATGATGATGAAAGGAACATGTCTGAACATGCAGGACCTTCAGGTTGGAAAACTTTATTTCATACTTCTTTCTTAAGGACTGCCTGTCTTCCTTCTGGACTATTCTTGAATTCTCATGTTTGAGCAAAAAAATATAGTTGTTACTCTATGGTACTATCATTTTAGATGCAGTTGTGATAAAAAAATAGATAGCTGAAACAGGCGGATCTTCCTTTTACAATTTCACCTTTAAAGTACTGAGTGTCAGTGAATGCAATGAGTTATACTAAAAGAGCAGCATGGTAATAATAGTTAAGTAACTGCATTGACTTATTCTGTTTAGGAGAATCCATCCTCAACATACAGGATTCTGAAGACTATCCACCTTCAAGATCACCATCATTTTCTATAGTTTCAGAGTTATCTGCTAATGATAGTGTTACAGTCACATCATATATGTCACATAGCCACAGTATATCACCTGTAGCAAAAAGAAAAAAAAATCTCCATCATCCAGAAACAAACATAGATAAGTTTGTGATAAGAACCAGATTACAAAAGAGAGGTAACTCATGAAAAAATTGCCCGATTTGTTTATGCAACAAACCTTTCCGTATGATTGAGAACCCACACTCCATTAACACGGTTCAATCATTAAAACCAGGATCCAGTCCACCCAAGAGAGCAGATGTCGCAGGCAAATTTCTGGATAAAGTGTATGAAAGAGAAATTGAGCAGTGTGCAAAACGTCAATAGGGTAAAATTGTTAACCTGAGTCTTGATGGGTGCAGCAATGTCCACAATGATCCTGTTGTATGTGCTTTGTGACAACAGAAGAAGGGAATGTCTTCCTTACAGAAACAATTGATACATCAGGAAATGCACACAAAGCAGAATACTTATAAGAAGTAGCAGTAAAAGCTATAACAAACTGTGAAAAAAAATTCAAATGTCTAGTATGCATCTTGGTCACAGACAATGCTGCAAATGTATCCAAGATGAGAAGAAAATATTTAGGAGAGAGTCCCAAGCTAATAACAATCATTTGATCAGTGCTCATTTGATGCACCTCCTAGCCAAAGACTTCAGTGTTCCAGAAATAAAGGCTAATGTTGTTGAAATTGCAAAATACTTCCGTAACAACCACTTTGCAGCAGCTACTCTGAAAAAAAGTGGGAGGAACAAAGCTAACTCTCCCACAAAAATGTGCGATGGAACTCAGTAGTGGACTGTTTTGAGCACTGTATCAAGAACTGGCCTAATCCAATGACAGTTTGTGGAAAAAATAAATGGCACTGTCACAACCAAAGTTCTCAAGATTGGGCTTAAGAGAAATGTTGAACACAAGCTGAGTACCCTGACGCCTATTCCTGTAGCCTTGAACAAAATGCAGGGAAATAGCTGTTTTATTGCTGACGCTGTTGAAATGTGGAAGGAACTGAGTGAGATCTTAAAAAGATAAATATGCAATGACCGAGTTAAATTACAAGCACTAAAAAAACAAATGGGACAAATCTATCTCCAGCTCATTTTCTCGCAAATATTCTCAAAACTTCGTACCAGGGTCAAACCTTAACTGCTGAAGAAGAGGAGTTGGCTATGACATGGACATCCAGCAATCATCCCTCCACAATGCCAACTATAATAAACTTCAGAGCTAAGGGTGAACAATTCAAGAAATATATGTTTGCTGCTGATGTTTTAAAGGAAGTCACACCAGTGAACTGGTGGAAGTCACTTAAGCACTTGGATTCAGAGACTGTTGAAGTGATAATCTCACTTTTAACAGCAGTAGCTTCTTCTGCCGATGTAGAAAGAATATTTCCTTCCTTTGGACAATTCATTCCAAATTGAGAAATCGTCTGGGACCCGAAAAAGCAGGAAAGCTTGTTTTTCTTTTCCAGATTATGAACAAACAGGAAAATGAAGGTGAAGACGACTGAGTTATCTGCAGAAGCCAATATTTTAAATTTCTCACGTTGACCTGGCTGACATAGAAGATTTTTTTTTTAAATATTTCATTTAACTATTTTAGTTAAACAATTTTAACAAAAACAAACCTGATTTTAAGAAACTTGAATGTTTAACTAAATTCAAAAATTCATATGCTTGTTTTGTTAAAATATTATATGTTTGCTGCTGAAGAAAAAAAATCCAGAATACATAACGTTGTTGTTTTAGTTAAATAAAACAATTTAAATGTCTGTCTGGTGATGTTCTCCCTCCTAATACAGCATGGCAAGAAAATCCTCCAAATATTAATGATTAATCTATTGAACTGGAGATAGTTCACCTCCCAATGACTTCATAAATATCTGCTTCAATTACCTTTGGTAAATGAAATAACCAATCATTCAATTTTCTGATATAGCTGTAAAACTAATCTGAAAAGTTTTAAAAATAAATCACTTTAAAAATGTATAGTGTGTACCTTCTAAAAATGAAACCTACATCTATCTCTGAGTTCTGAGGAATATGTATTAAGGTTATAACAATCAACAAGAATGCACTTTTATTTAGAAATTCATGATTAAAAAAACGTCTTCCTAATGATTTAAATCAACTTGATTTAAAATCAAATCCACCCTGAACACAGTATTCCAATAGCAGTTGTACCAATGTTAAATAACCTCTATTTCCTATTCAATATTCCCATTTATACAGCTACGGATCACATCTGCCCTTTTTGCCCAGTGCAATGCTGTGGCGCTCTCGTTCAACTAATTATCTATCATGACTCCCGACCCTTATGCAAACTCACTGCTTCCCAAGAAAGAGTTCCCCGCTCCTGTAAGTTTGTTCTTAGATGTTTGACTTTACATTTGGCAATACAAAAACAAAAAAACAAAAAAACCACACATCATCATTTGCTTGGGCCCATTTACAAGGGGACCCAGATTGCTCTGAGTGACTGTCCTTTTCATTATTTTCCTCTCCACATTGCAAACATGTTCTGGTGGCTGAAACCAAAGCAGAAGCTAGGCTGGAGCTGCTGGGGGGAAAAAAACCTGAACGTTTGAAAATGGTGACACTGATAAAAAGCCACCAAGAAAAAACTCCCTCCCAGAATTCCTATTCCTTCCCCCACCCCCTGCTTTTTTTTTTTTTATTTTGGACCAGCTGTCTTGGTGGCTCCCTGAAAGCCACTTGTTGTTCTTCCTCTGCTCCTGCAGATGTCACCAATGCAGCTGCCTTGGGAGCAGACCAGTTGTGCAAGACTGTAGCCTAAGGGTATGTCTACACTACAGGATTAATCCGAATTTAGATAATTCGAATTTGGGAAACAGGTTGTATAAATTCGATTGTGCGCGGCCACACTAAGCACCTTAATTCGGTTTTAAACCACATTAATTCGGTGGTGTGCGGCCACACTACCCCATTAACTTAAACACAGTAATTCGGTGGTGTGCGTCCACACTAACCCTAATTCGAATTAACAAAATCGATTTAGGCTCTACTCCGTTCGTCGAGGTGGAGTACAGAAATCGATTTAAAGGGCCCTTTAATTCGAATTAACTGGCTCTGTAGTGTGGACGGGTGAAGGGTTAATTCGGATTAAGGCAGCTAAATCCGAATTAAAGTCCTAGTGTAGACCAGGCCTAAGACAGAAGCCCCTCTGCCCAAGCTTCTCTTTCTTCCCCTACCACTCACATCAGCCTTTGAGAAAACAAATGTAGCTGGCCTCTTTTAGCCAACAAGTGACAGCTTCCACCCTGAATAGCACATAACCTTGAGCAGCCCAGAAGGGGAAACAACCAACAAACAAAAAAGAGGCAGACAAGGAAAAAAGGGAACCAAGACAACAGGAACAGAGACAGGGGAAAGAAGAGATGGTGATGACAACTTGCTGGGATGAGGAACACTACTCCCACCCACATCTGCTAATTAGCTGCAAAAAGTTGAGAATCATAAGATTTTTTTTAAAAAGAAGAGGAAAAAAAAAAAAAAAAAAAAGAAAGAGTTATAAGGGACTGGGAGGCCAGGCAGCTTCAGCGTAGGAGTGCCATATGGTTTTGTAGCTAAAAAAAAAATATTAGTATTAAAATATAACATTGTTTCATGTGTGCAAACATCAGATGGGGGGGGAGGGGGAAACCTAGGATAAAATCTCACCCAGATAGAAATCCAGTTCTTCAGAGGTAAAACTTCATTGCATTAACACACTGCAAAACTTAAACAGTTTTAATTCCAATATTTAGTAATACATCTTTAAGAAATCTACAGGAGTAGGCAATACAAATACACACTATGTAGACAAAATGTACATACTGGTACACACTAAACAAAAATTCAAGAGGTACTGTAGTGAGGTGAGAAATTTCATTATGTTTTTTAAAGCCATCTGAAAATCTTCTGTTAGAGCCCTTCCAGTCGCAGGGTGGATACAAATGAATGATTTAAATAAATAAGTACATAAACATAAAAAAAAAAATCTGATTTTAAAAAAATTTAAATTAAATATAGGTCTATCTTTTAAATAAACCAATTTAAAATTAAATTTGAAATTCACAACTCATGTTAAGGCTTAAAATTATTATAATTTATTAAAATAACAAATTCAATACAAAAAAAATATTAAGTAGTACATGTTTGCTGCCAAACGTTAAAGAAAGTCAAATCACTGAACTAGTAGAAGTCACTGGTGACACAGAGGTGACAACTGGCAAAGGGTTCACCATTCTTTCCAAGCAACTCCTGTCTTAGACTTGACAAACTCACTACACCTAATACATCACTTCCATGGGATTTATCCACAAAGGGCAGCATGTGAGGTCTCTACTGAAAGGTTGTACCTTATCAATACTCAGTCATTGTGAGATGTGTGTATGAGTAATATTTAAGGAATAATGGGACCATATTGAAAATTATGCCCTTATGGTCTTGGAGTGAAGGTGAGTCACCAGGGAATAATGGCCCATTTGAGTTGTCACCCCTCCCTGGCCAATTACCTAACGTATTGCTCAATTGTCTATCTTTGCACCACCCCAGAAAAGTCAATGAAAACCAGCAAAGAAACTATCAACATCAACACCACTTGGAAGTGAGAAGGATAACATGACAGTAAGGGAATCCCTCTGTGTGAATAAAAGACAAAACTACTTCAGGGTATCACAGGATGGAGAAAGACACTACAGATCCATTCACTGAGGCAGTACCTTCATGAGTGGGGGTGCTTCATGAAACACTGGGTCCTAGCTCCTTAGGGCAAGCAAGCACTGCAAAAGACTGAACTTTGGGGGTGAGAATCTACTTTATTAGATAGGGAAGATAACTATTAATACATATAGGCCCTAGTTCACATTTTATTATTTTGGACTGTATGTAACCATTTGTATTTATCACTCACATTTGTTTTGAATCTCCATTCTTTCTTGATTAAATCCCCCTATATTTGACTATAATTGAATTCAAGTGCTGGATGTATGTAGGAGTGGTGGTCTAAGGTAAAACTGGGATTTTTGGAAATATAGGATCTGGAATTTCTATGGGTCCATCCAGTGATTGGAGGCTGGACATCACAAGGGGACACTTTGAAGGGGTTCCAGGACTGGGAAGCCTTCCTTGGTTGTCAACCTGCAATGAAAAGGCAGGGCTGGTACAGCCCAGAAGAGAGTGCTTGAGTGACTGGTTGTGTTAGGGAGCTAACATTCAGCTGGCACAGGCAAAACCCCCTCACACTAGCGGGTGGTGGCAACAAGGTCACTCTCAGCCCTGGGTGCCCCAAGAAGTGTCACAACTTGCATCTGGAACCAGAGAGTTTGTTGACGTGCTAAGCCAGCTTTTGACAGCAGTAGCCTCTTCTGCAGGTGCAGAGAGAATGTTTCCTTCATTTCAATTGATTCAACTATTCAGTTCAATTACTAGTTCATTCAAACGTTAGAAATCAACTGGGAATTGAAAAAGCAGGAATCCTTGTTCTCCTCTTCCAATCTATAAATCAAAATGAGGCCTGAGAGGATGACATCTACTGAAATCTTGAAAAGCATGGTGACCAGAAACAATCAGTTCAACTCACTAGTTATGGATAATGCTTCCTTTGTTTAACAAACAACTACGGTAGTTTTAAAAGGCAAAGATGTTTTGATAAGAAAAAAGTTTATGTATCAGCACATTTAAGATCGTTTTAATCAATTAAAAATGAAATGATTTTATGCCTTTTGAGTTTGACACAAATCACAAGTAGAAAATTAATTATCTAGTAAATAAGAAACGCATTGTTCATCATTTTCTTACAATCAAAAATGGAAAAATTAAGAATCTGAATAAATCTAAGAGATGTAATTGCTTAAATCTGTATAAATAGTATATCATCCTTGTTAAACAAAAAGTAGCACCAAATTTAGTGTAAAAGTTACATTTAATTACAAATCACATATTTTAATGGTTACCAGCCAATGAGAATCAACCCCTTTTTTTAGGAAAGTAACTAAAAAGTACAAATAAAATCGATGATTTAAATGAAGGTTTCCTGATTGCTGATTCAAATCATGATTAAAATTGGCAATTTAAATCACTTTGATTTCAGCAATTCACATTGCCAAACCCCCAAACTACTTTTCCAACTGTCTTTAGCATTAGGACACTAGCTATATCAATTATGTGGCGCATATTTTTAGTTTTAAATGCTAAGTTATATTTTATTGTATACAGGGTGGCAAACTCCAGGTCAAATTTTAACATTAGTGAAAGTATTGAAGGCACGCTTTACAACTTGCATTTGCGAACTCCAGCATGGATGGCTCCAGAAAATGTAATTTGGGCAGACTTCAGGTAGTATCAGATTCCCCTCTCAGACACAGACAATACAACTGCCTAGGTTTTCTGAATCTTTGTTTGCAGCTCAGCCCTTAAAATGGCATTGTCAGGTTTGCAGGAGGGCTTTCTTGGTATTTTAAAGTGAGTTCTTAGTAGAGTTTCTTTGAAACCTAAAACTGAAAAGAATCGTTCAAGAATATTTCAAGACTTACTAGGCTTAGAGTTGTTGGAAGAGGCAAAGGAGACATAAGATAAAAATCAGTGAGGAAAGGTTTGAGAATGCAACTGCATTTGTACTTTCACATGAAAAAGACTCAGCATCTTCAAGCGCCTACCTGCTCAGCTAATTATAATAAACTAACAGAGTCACACCTTAATCCTGATGCATTGCAAATTGCTTTATAAATTTAAAATGGTACCCACAGGGATAATCTCATCCACCTCTGAAATGTAGCTAGGGTAAAATACCCTAAACACTTAACAGTTTGCAACAACACTACAAAACGATTTAAGGCAAGAGTTAAAGGATATTTTTTCCAGTTGGAACTGCAGGTGGAAAGTGGGTTATCAGAATGCAATTGCCGGAGTTGTAATTTGACCAGGGCTCAGAATGCACTGATTGTTTAATTTGTGAAAGTGATAGGACCTCAGTTTTAGATCTCATCTGAAAAATCAGTGTCTTGAACAGCTCAGAGCCTCTTAACACCACGCTGTGGAATTAGTTTAATACTGACTCGATTCTGCATGTGGCATTCTTTCCATTATTAACTCCATGTCTTGCAGCACACCCAGGTGTGCCTTGGAGATCTCCTAGCAGAGCAATGACTCAGCCTCACATTGTTTAGCTTAAAACCTGGTGGCATGACTGCACACATATCAGTGAGTCAACATTTATACAAGAGAATCTTAAAATTGATTCAGTCTTTAAAAAAATTCTAATTTCCTTTGGACAGGCAAGTCATCAGACCTAAAATGGCCTTCACTCCATGAGGACAACATTCTGATCAAACAACTGATGCCACAGCATCTTGCTTCACAAGCCTTCTCTAGAAATAGAGAACAAAATAAATGACATTTCTATTATGTATTTCTTATGCTTTTGTAAACAGGCATTCAAAATAAAGTATTGTGCCATATCATGACTGTCGATTTCACCTTGGACCACACTAAGACAGCTGTCATGCCATAACTCTCCAGGCACAATTGATGTTTTCTGGCTCAATAAGTTAACAAAATACACATATTCTGTCAACCTGTCTGACACCAAGATAAAAATATGATTAAACAGTTAAGTATTTGAAAAAAAATATATATGAACGTAATAGTGGTGGAGTGTAAGGAATGCTATTAGAAGTCAAAGGTACTTCTCTTTCCTAAAGATAAAGGCATGGATCCTACTTTAGGTTTTGGTCCACTGGAAGGAGGTCGAAAACGGGGGAAGAGACAGAAGTTGTTGGAAGTAGAGCAGAAATGGAGTTACAGTATTTTGATGCATTAAGTTGAAGATATTGAGATCCCTTTCCTTTTTCTTCCCACCTTTAAATGGAGTGTTTGGACCTGGGTGTGTATCTGCTTTGATGAAGTTCTCACTCATGTAACAACTGCATGTACTGGGGATCAAAACTAGGCACTTAATTTAGTAAGTATACATTTTTCCAACACATTGAGAACAGGGAAGAAAGGTCCTACTGGACTTCCCTCTACCCTCCACTAAAAGATCACAGCAACTCACCCGCAGCTGGACTTTTGGAGACTGTTAGTGCTTCTTTGCAAAAAACAAAAACAAAACAAAACAAAAAAACAGCATCAAGTCCCTTGAGAGAGCTGTAAAATCTTGTCTCTAGCCCAGAGAATGAATGTGCTGTCTTGGCAGCATAAGTGATAAAAACACCTATGCTGACAGAGAATGCAGCATATATGTTACTATTAAACTTGTCAGTAAGTCTTTTGCTAAACACAGGCTGCCACCTTAACATCAATGTTATCTTCAGCCACTGCATGGCACAAATTTAAAAGCACATGGTGGCTAACGACCAACATTGTAATTAGTATTAGATACAGAATCCTAGTTCATAAAACTCCAGGCCAATTTTTTCAAACCTAGGCACCTAAACTTGGACTCCAAAATACTGAGGCTCCTCAACAGAAGTGGCCAGTTTGTCAAAGGTACTGAGTTGCAGGAGGAAAAGGGATGAGGATGTCAGTTGCTTTTTATTAAAGTTGTTGTGAGAGCTCTGCTCAAGAAATCATCTCTTGATGCTGGTAATATTGCTAGCAACCCACCTGTATTCAATTTCCTTTGTTGGGATAAGCTGGAGAGAAAAGATTATATATAGCAGGGCAAATCTGGTGTCCTCAGACTCTCTCTCAGGTTTGTAGGCCTGGGCATGGGACAGAAATTGAACTCGTGGCACTGTTTGATTATTCTCATCTGAAATTAGATTAAGTCTTCATGCTCGTTCTTCTAAATTTATCATCTGTCTTTGATAGTGTTGACACATCTGCGGCCCCTGGCAGGTGTGGATGGAGTCCCTCTTGAGTAGGTGTATCCATATTAATGTAAGGTCCCAGAGGGTAGTTTGGGGGAATTGCTCATCTGCCCCAAAGTTTCTCCCATGTTGAGTACCCACAGGGTTCCATCTGGTCAGCCATCCTGTTCAACATGTATAAAAGGCCATTGGAAGGGTTAGCATGGAGACACAGGCTATAATGCCTTCAGCATGTTGACAATAACCATGTATGCCTGTATCACTTCCAATCCTGCCAACACAGTGAAACAAATGATCCAGTGTCTGTACAAGTTCAGAGTCTGAATGACAGCAAGCTGGCTAAAACTCAATCCAGACACAACTGAGGTAATGCAAGAAGGTTGGGGGAAGCAACTGGAATAATTAGAGAGGAGTATGAACATTATCCTGATTGAAAGAGTACCCCCCCACACACACACCCCTGACTGAAGGAAAGACAGGTCTGTAATTTAGAGGTCTTTGTTATACACTGGGCTTCTCCTGGGTACAACTGTAGGGCCAAGAGCACTCACTCTGTCTCTGTTAATTAATGTCAGAATTAATTCTATGTCTAAAAAGCAAGACTATTTCTGTGAAATTTCCATGACCCTATTTCCAATCTGAAAGCATAAAGCAGTATGAATCAATCATAGGCAGCTACCCAGAGATAATGTCTGATAGAACAGATATATTTTATAAAAATTCAAGATTTCTTCCACAGTCTGGATAATGTTATAAAAAAATGTCTAAATGAAGTTGGAAAACAAGGGGGGAAGAAACAATGCAAAACAAATATACACAAGAACAGAAACAATTACAATTACAAAGCCATTTTTAAACACAGGTACAAAAATTTGTGCTCATAAAAAGAATCATGTTGCCTCAAACAGACCAGCTATAAAACTGTAGCACAAATCAAAACACATGACTGGACTCTGTCAATCATAAACTCTTAAGATTAGAGAAACAAACCACCCAGCTGGTCTCCAGCAGTGAGAGAAAATAGTCTTCCTGCTCATTCAGTTCAGCATGCCCCTCCTGAATATAAATATATGCCCAGTCATGTATGTACATGCTGTTTCTGCAATATAAACTATTGTTCATTAGTGGCTGAACTGAGGAAAAACTCACCATGCTTTTATAAAGGCCAGGAATCAGAATACGGATTCTGCTATGGACATAAGAGGAAACTTTAAAGCTATGTTTTAGGAAACCAACAATTAGGAAGAATGGTAAAAAAAAAAAAAAGACAAACAAGAAGTTCTGAAGGGCTTTTAAAAAATTAATTTTAGATTTGTTCCACAATGCAAAGAATGGGAAAATATCAACTAAACTAAGAGTAGTTACATATTCACACCTCAAACAAAGGAACAAAATATTTGCCATAATGGATCAGAGCAGAGAGGCAGTTTAACCTCTCTCAGAGTCAGACTGTGGCCACAGATTTCCTGTATGACCTTGAGCAAGTCAGTCTCTCTGTACCTCACTTCCCCATCTGTAAAATGGGATAAAAACGCTTTCCTACCTCACAGAGGTGTTGTGAGGATAAACACAAAGTTTGTGAGGAACTCATATTGCAGTAGTGAGGGTCACATAAGTACCTTAAGCAGAATAAATATGACCCCCTTACTTACACTGGTGGGTAATTACACATGCAAGCAGTCCCATTAACTTCAATACAGCTTCTCACGTGGGTAACTCCGCCTCCCAATTTGAGTAAGAGCCTCACATCCTGACCCCAAGTAATTTTACTATACATTTAGATGTCTTTCAATGTATCAATAACTGTGGAAACAAGGAAAATTATACAGTAAGGTAATTCTGTTCATGGACTGGAAGAGACCTCGAGAGATCACCTAGTCCTGCAGGGACACATGACCAAGTAAACCTAGACCATCCCTCACAGATGTTTATCTAACCTGTTCTTAAAATCCTTCATTGACAGAGATTCCACAACCTTCCTTGGGAGCCTATTCAGGTACTTAACGATCCTTATAGTTAGAAAAATTTTCTAACATCTAATCTAAATCTCCCTTTCTGCAAATTATGCCCATTACTTCTTGTCCTACCTTCCACAGACATGAAGAACAACTGATCACCATCCTTTATATCACAACCCTTAACATATATAAAGTCTGATCAGATCCCCCTCCCTCCATTTCCTTTTCTCAAGACTAAATATGCTCAGTTGGGGTTTTTTTTAAACCTTTCCTCATGGATCAGGTTTTCAAAATCTTTTATCTGGTTGTTTCTCTCCTTTGCACTCTCTCCAATTTGTTCACAGCTTTTCTAAAGTGTGGCACCTAAAATTGGACAGAGTACTCCAGCTGAGACTTCACCAGTGTTGAGTAGAGCAGGACAATTACCTCCAGTGTTTTACATATGATACGCCTGTTAATATATCCCAGAATGACACTGGCTTTTTCCCTCCAACTGCACCACATTGTTGATTTATATTCAGTTTGCGATCCACTATAACCCCCAAATCCTTTTTAGCAGTACTACTGCCTAATTAGTTATCCTCCATTTTGTAGTCGTGCATTTGATTTTTCCTTCCTAAGTATTTGCACTTGTCTTTATTGAATTTCATCTTGTGATTTCAGACCAGTTCTCTGATTTGTCAAGGCTGTTTTGAATTCTAATCCTGTCCTCCAAAGTGCTTGCAACCCCTCCCAGTTTGGCATCAGCCACTAATTTTATAAGCATGCTCTCCACTCTGTTATCCATTCAATGAAAATATTGAATAGTACCAAACCCAGGAGTTGGCACCTGAGGGATCCCACTAGATACGCCCTTCCAGGTTGACAGTGAACTATTGATAACTACTGAGTATGGTTTTTTAAACCAGTTGTGCATCTACTGTATAGTAATTTCATCTAGTTTGCTTATGAGAATATGTTGGACTGTATCAAAAATCTCACTAAAATCAAGATATATCACATCAACTGCTTCCCTCCATCCACTAGGCCAGTAACCCTGTCAAAGAAGTAAATTAGGTTCATTCGGCATGATTTTCTCTCGACAAATCCATGTTGGCTACTATTTATTACCCCATCATCCTCTAGGAGCTTACAAATTGACTGTTTAATAATTTGTTCTAAGATCTTTCCAAGTATTGAAGTTAGGCTGACTAGTCTATAATTCCCTGGGTCACCTTTTTCACCTTCTTAAAAGGTAGGTACTATGGTTTTCCCTTCTTTCAGTCCTCTGGGATTGCACTCACCCTCAATGAGTTCTCAAATATGGTAGCTAACAGTTCTGAGATTGCTTCAGCTAGTTAATTAAGTACCCTAGGATGAACTTAATCAGACTCTGCCAACTTTAATACATCTAACTTATCTAAATAGTCTTTAAACTGTTCTTTCCCTATTTTGGCTTGCATTTCTTCCCTCGTTTTTTCTGACAAGTGTCTGGTCATGATTAAACTTTTTAGTGAAGACTGAAGCAAAAAAAAAAAGGCATTAAGCACCCTGCCTCCTTGATGTCATCAGTTATTAACTCTCCTTCCTTACCTAAGCAGAGTACCTACATTTTCCTCGTGTAGCCCCACTCCATGAGAAAAAGGGCTGGAACAGGCCAGAGAGGCCGTGCAGACCAGCAGCCAATCAGCAAAGGCCTGTGGAGAGCCAATCAGGGCAAAGAAAGAGGCAGCCAATCAGGGCCGGGCTGGGCCCTATATAAGGGCTGCCTAGCATAGGAGAGGGCAGTCTCTCCCTGACTAGCAAGCGAGGAGGACTGGCTCCTGAGGTAAGGCGGTAGCACCTTGGACAGAACAGTGCTGGGCAGGCTCGGAGAAGCAGAGGAGAGCTTTGGCCCAGTTACCTGCCAGGCTGCGGCCCCTGCTAAAAAGGGTCGACAAGGTGCACGGGGCCAAAGGGAAAGTGGCCCAGGGAAGATAGGCGGACAAGAGGGGAGAGAAGGAGGGCAGAGAGAGACTGCTGCTAGAGAGTCCCTGGGTTGGGACCCAGAGTAGCGGGTGGGCCTGGGTCCCCCCATTGCACTGCACCTGGCCACAGAGGAGTGTGACAGACTGCAACTAGCCCTGAGGTGAGGGGCTAGACTTTGGGGTTGTGGTTGGCCACTGAGGCAGGTGCAAGCCGAAGGACTGTCATTATACACACACACACACACTCCCCCCGGAAGGGGGGTGAGAGTGGAGTAGTGGGCACTGCCGGAGGGCAGTGTCCTGAAGCGGACACCGCTGAGCGGGGAGCAACACGGTTCCCAAATCAGCAGAGCAGACAATGGGTGAGACACCACGCGCAGAGGGCGCTCCACAGCTGACAAGAGCTAATTCCTGGAGCAACCAGCAGGAGACGCCAGCAGTGGTGAGTCCTGACCCCGTTACACTTAGGGGGATTCTGTGCCACTGCGCGTGTACAGAATTCATGTCCCTCTGCAGAATTTATTTACTTCCCTGCAGAAAAAGACAAGGAAGGAAAGGGAAGCCATGTGGGGGTGGGGTTGGGGGTGGGGCTAGGGAGGTGTAGTTTGGGGGTTGGATATTGCCCCCCCCCAATAAAGGTGAGGTGGGGGAGAATGCGGGGTCACATGCCATTGTCTTCCCCCCGCCCCATTTCTGCAAGTGCAGAGATGCCCAGCTGAAGTGCTGCTTGGCTCCACTGATTCTGCAGCTGGACACTGCCTCCTGGGTCCTAGCGCCAGTCATGCTCCTCTTGTGTGTGCTGGGAGCCATCCTGTTTTCTGTACAGCAGTGAGTGCCCACGGTGGGGCAGGGTAACAGGGTGGAGGGAAAAGAGGTAGTGGCAGGGAAAGAGGGTGGAATAGGGCAGGAGGAGGGGGATGTGGGAGTGAGGGGAGGGGGATAGGGTACAGTGGGGAGAGAGAGGGGGAGTCGAGGGTATAGGGGAATTGTGCAGGCAAGTGGGAGCCCAGTATGGGGTGTCCCGGCAGCAGCTGGGGGCTCTCCCATTAAACAGGCCCATCAAACCCACACCCTGATGAGCCTCACCCCCCAGTCAACCCTACAAGCTCCCTGCACCTGGACCCTCACCCTACTGAGCCCCAACCAGCTGCACCCAGACCCCCATCAAGCCCCAGACCCCCACACTGAACCTGCCCAGACCCCCCTGCTGAGCCCCATGCCCCCAAACCAGACCCCTCCTGCTGAGCACCAACTACTATCACCTAGAACCCCCTGCAGAGTCCTATTGCCTTTGCACCTGAAATCCCCAATGAGTCCCTATGCATCCAGATTCCACCCAGCACCTGGACCCCCCACAGAGCTGTCCACACCCAGATTGCCCCACACAGAACCCTCTCACCCCACACCTGGATTCCACCCACACTAAGCCCCTTCACACTTGGATCCAGATAGGCTGAGCCTGCCTGCCCACATCTGGTGCTCCTGGCACAGAGGTGAGGGCCTTGGAGTGTTTCTGGGGCAGGTCCAACCCTTGCGCTGTGTCAGGGTCCGGTGCACCATCACCACCAAGTCCCTGCCCCAGGGCTGGGAGCAGGGGAGATTGCAGGGTGATCTCCTGGCTCCATGCAGCCAGTGGCCTGTGCTTCCCATTCCCATGCTGGAATCTCCACATTTATTTATTAACAAATAAAATGTACAGAATTTTGCATGATTTTAAAATATTGTGCGCAGGATTTTTACGTTTTTGGTGTAGAATTCCCTCAGGAGTACTTAGTCTCTCTTGCTCCTAGTGTATTGTAACCTCTTCTTATTGCCTTTATGACCCTGGCTAGGGGTAACTCATTTTGTCCCTATTATGCTATTCTTTTGTACTCCTTTCTGCAAATTTGTCCATGTTTGCACTTTTGGTAGGATTCTCTTTTGATTTTCAGGTCATTAAAGAGCTCCTAATACAGCCATATTGGCCTCTTACTATTCTTCCTGCCTTTCCTTCAAATAGGGATAGTTTACTGTTCCCTTAATCTGCTGCTCTCACTCCTTCCTTTCCTTAGAATCATTACATCTATCATTTCTGATCACTTTCACCCAAATTACCTTCAACCTTCAGAAACAAAACATTTAGATTACTAACTATGGGGGGAGGAGGGGAGGGAAGGAAAATTATTTTCAAATTTCTGGAATAGGACAAGATTGGTTTATGAGGAGATGGAATGCATAAGCCCTGACAAATCTAGAACAAGGGGAAAAGGAAAGCTATTTAAAGGACATTTTAAAATGCAGCAATAATCATACAAATACAAAAGTAAGTGTTACCGAACAGTCTTCTTGCAGATGGGAAGAATTCACTGTGTTCAGGAAGCAAATTAAGCTCCTTGTTAAAGTGCCAGAAACTAAAACAAGAATAATTATTGCAGGAACTCTATAGTTATTAGCTGTACAATTTTCATTTAGAATCCTGTTTGGG
>NW_020697513.1:5526-9411 GCF_002925995.2 Terrapene triunguis | reverse complement strand
CCCCCCCCCCCCCCCACTTGCTGCAGGCGGCCCTCCCCGCACCCCCCTGCCCCAGCTCCCTCCGCCTAAATGCCGACGATGACCGGGGCGGCTGAAGATCCGGTCGCCACCAAAGAACCCGAAATGCCACCCCCCAAATGCTAGCACCCTAGGTGACCGCCTTGGTCGCCTAATGGGTTGCACCGGCCCTGCTTAGCCCGTTCCTAGCCCCTCCCCATGCCCCTCACCTCCAGAACGGACTCTCCAGCTGCCAGCCACTCACCCCTGGGGGGTTGTGAAATTGTTCATAAGTAAAGTTTTATGAATGAAACATTCATTCATAAAACCGGTTACCCCAATAACTGGCTAATTGACAATTAAGATGCTTGTTAAGAGCCATAGCTGGTCTGCCAGCTGCCCTTGTAAGTTTCACTTTCAATCCAATTGCTGCTTAAATCACTGAAACTTGCACTGTTTCAACATTCTTCAGGTTTCAGAGTAGCAGCCGTGTTAGTCTGTATCCGCAAAAAGAACAGGAGTACTTGTGGCACCTTAGAGACTAACAAATTTATTAGAGCATAAGCTTTCGTGGGCTTATGTTTCAACACTAACTTCTGCTCACTGTTTGCCATTCATTATACTTGTCCATATTGTAACTCAAACTCCATTTTAAAATGCTCACTCCATTTTGTAAAAGCCTGCTGCAACCCTCATTTTGCAAAACCCTAATGTAATCTTATTAGTTTAGTTTAGATGTGTGAATGAGGTATGTATGGATGATGGAATCAACCTCCAGCCCCAGCCCGTCACCAGTCACCAACGGCTGAAAATGCAGACAAGATCCCTAACAAAGTAAGAAGAGTCCACCCTAAAAAAAAAAAAAAAAGGTGCAATTGAAGGAAGATCAAAGCCAGGTCCCAGGCTGAAAGTCTGCAATTGACGGGTGATCAATCACACCGACTCCAGAAGCAGCGTGACGCAGCAAGTCCTATAGATTCTGGATTCAGACTAAAAGCCTATTAAAAAGATGGGTGAGATGGAAGACTTTGGGTAACGTTCTGCTGCCAACATGGGAGGGCATCGGTGCGCGCCCGACAGAGACCCAGCCCTTCCTCGTGCCCGGCTTTCCTGGCCAGTTACCACCAGGAGCCACGATCCCAAGCCGCGGAATCAAGCTACGTTTAGGACTGGTAACTATCCAGCAGCCACAGAACACTTGTGGGGGGGGTGTGTGTGTGTGTGTATGTATATAAGTATTAGGTATTAGCTAGTGGTTATAGATCAAATTGTTATCATAATAAACGTGGCATCTTTGCCTTGTCCCCTGAAACGATCCTGTGTAGTTTTGTCTGCATAACAGCTGCCTACACCCTGGCCTGGACTCCGTGGTGACGAGGGGGCTGCGAGCCCAGCCTGCCTGCCACGAGCCCCAGGGGGGAACCAAGAGCTCCCGAGAGGGGGCGGAGTGCAGCCACCCGCTGTGAGGAACCCGAGAGGCAGCCGCCCCACTGCAGCTCCAGCATGCAGTGCCGCACCCCTCGGAGCTGAGCATGGGGCAGGTGGGACCAGCACACCCAGCCCTCCCAGTAGAGACACAGCTGGCTTTAGTGCTGCAGCCCGGGGTGCAGTATTGCAGAAGGCCAGGCGGTGGCGCTGCAGGCTCACAGCTGGAGAAGGCTGGCTGGCTGGCCAGCCAGACTCCTGCCTAGGCTGGCTGAGATGGGTCCCAGATGCCACACGCCGAGCTCGTCAAACCGCACTGGCTGGCTGGGTGCCCAGTCCCGTGGCCTGGCCAAGGGGAGATGCCCAACAGGACTCAGGCCGGGGCACCCAGCCTAGCGGGAGGGAGGCAGGTTCGCCCCCCACGTAACTGGTGCTAGGAGCGGCTTGGCTAGCGCCAGGCAGGGGCTGCGTCCACATGGCCCCCCGGGCTTGCTCCCTGGGAGCGGCTGCTGCAGAGGAAGCACAGCCAGTGCATGGGCAACCTGGGAGGCGCCCGGGGCTGGTTATGGGGCACGTGGAGAGGTTCCCCAAGGTACCCAGAAGACTGAAGGCCCCCTTCAGCCCCCCAAATAGAGGGAGGGAGCCCGATAAGCATGGGCCTCTGGGCTGTCAAAAAGTGGCAAGGAACCCTACCTCCACCACAGTGCGCAGCATCCTGGCCTTAGAAAACCTGCCCATCCCAGGCTCACCCCTGGCACCCTGCTGCCCCCCAACCGGCTTGGGAAGTGGGAACCCCCTAGCCAGGGCAGTGTGCCAGGGAAGGAAGCAAAGGTGGTGGGTGGGTGGCAAGCAGCAGGCACCGGTCCCTACCCCCATGGCCTTCCCAGGAGTCAGTCCCAGCTGGACCCATTGCTTCCCTGCTGGGGCTGGACGCAGGGGCATCGAGTGGGTGAGGCCCAGACACATTTCAACACACCCCGCCCGGGGGCACCAGCTCTGTGCCTGGGGGGCAATGCTGGAGAGAGAAGCAGGAGGAAGAGAGGCCTCATGTGAGGGGGAGGGGTGAATGGGGGAGGCCTGTCTCAGTCGGGGGAGGCTGGGGTGCCCCCAGCGAGATGTGCCCCCCTCCAGAGCAAGCCCAGCCCCCGCTCTGCCCTGGGGTGCCCCCTCCGCCTCCTCTCTCCCGCCCCGCTGCCCACCTGCAGGTGCACGTAGTCGTAGTCTTCCATCCAGCCGCTCTCACTGTTCTCGTACGGCCCGTCGGGCGAGTCCTGCGCCAAGAACTTGGGCGGAGAGGGCAGGGGCCGTGACTGGATGCTGCTGGCCTTGTCGGCGGGCGCTGGTGGCGGGTGGCTGGCAAGGAGCAGACTGGTGTCTGGGCCGTCCGCCGGCGGCTTACCCCGTCTGAAAAGCAGAGAGGCGTTGCCGTGCAGGAAAGACGCCAGCTGCTTGGTGTCGTCAGGGATGCCCCGTGAGTACATCACCAGACGGTCCAGGTCGTCGGTGCCGCCCGGCTTGCCGGCCGCCAGGGCACCAGGGGCCCAGCCACAGCCATCCAGCGCCTGGCTGTGCCGCAGCAGGGCCTGATACACGTCCTCCATCTTCTGCAGCTGCTTGCTGAGCTTGGTGTGCAGGGCGCGGTCGGAGGCCTGGGCCGCGTTGCCCACGGCCCCGCGGGCGAACTCCAGCAGGTCCCGCAGCGCCCCCTTGATGCCCTCGGCTGCCGCCCGGAGGCTGGGTGCGTGGAGCTCCAGCTGCTCCGGGCTGCGCCAGCCGGTGCTGATGAAGGACATGAGGTAGGAGACGGAACCGCTGATGTGGTGCTGCAGCCGGGCCAACAGCTCCATGGCCGTGTCCAGGTCCAGGCCCAGGCCCAGCTCCTTGGGCGCATCCTTGCCCGGCCCCACGTCCAGTGAGGAGCTGGAGACGTTGCTGCGGGTGCTGCCCGTGCTGGAGGCTGAGAGGCGCTTGGCATCGCCCGCCCTGGCCTCCCGGTCCACCTGCGGCGGCACGTCATAGATGTACTCGCCCTCAGCATCCAGGCTGCCAGCGTGCAGCTCCCGGGGCACATCGTACACATCCTGCGCGGGCCCCACCAGCTTCCGCAGGCCAGGCAGCACGTCATAGATCTCCTGTGGGAAGGGGGCCTCGGGGGCGCCCTTCCCCGCCGCCGGTGGCACGTCATACACATCCTCGGGCAGGGCTGGCTCCGCTGGGTGCCGGGGCAGGTCCAGCGCCTTTGGTTTGGCAAAGGCAGGGGGCACGTCATAGGTCTCCTCTCGGGAGGGGCCGTCCGGGACGTCCTTGCTCACGGATGGGGGGACGTCATACACCTGGGGGGGACAGCAGCTGTGAGCACCCGGCCCTGCCCGTGCCCCTTCCTGCATATAACGCCCGGCCCTGCCCACGCCCAAGGCCCTTCCTATTGCCTGCTCCTGGCCCTGCCCGCACCCCTTCCTATTG
>NW_020697513.1:0-5516 GCF_002925995.2 Terrapene triunguis | reverse complement strand
GCGCCCCTTCCTATTGCCTGCGCCCGGCCCTGCCCGCGCCCCTTCCTGCATATAACGCCCGGCCCTGCCCACGCCCAAGCCCCTTCCTCCGCCTGCTCCTGGCCCTGCCCGCACCCCTTCCTCCGCCTGCTCCTGGCCCTGCCCGTGCCCCTTCCTGCATAAAAGGCCTGGCCCTGCCAGCGCCCCTTCCTACCACCCGTGCCCGGCCCTGCCTGTGCCCCTTCTTCGTGTCGGAGCAGATGCTGTGGGGGAGCCCCGATGGGTCAGAAAACTGCCCGATATTTATTATTTTTCAAAGTCTGGTGGCTTTGAAGCTGCTCTGGAGGTTGTGGGGCCCGTCTGGTGCTTCTTGGAGGCTGGGGGGGCTGGGACCTGCCCCCCAGTTCCCGCTGAGCCCCCTGCTCTAGCAATCCCAGGCACCCACCCCTGCTTGCCTGTGGCACCGTCTGAGCTCTCCAATGCTGCGCTGACCCCACCTCGGAGCTCGGCTGGAGGAAATCCTGCTCTGCGCCCCACCTCCTCCCGCATGGGGGCTGGCATGGTGCCACTGTGCTGCAGAACCAGGCAAGACTTAGTGCTGGGGCATGCCAGGGAGTGCAGACTTGGATGCCAGCCCTGGGGCAGACAAAGGAATTCCCATGCCCCCCTGCCCGCATTTCCCCCCCCGGGCACCACTCACAGTTTGGGGAGCCTGGTGCAGGGCCTTCTCCACGCTGGGGGGCACGTCGTAGATCTCCTGGCCGGGCTCCCGGCCGGTGGGGCCCTTCACTGCCATTGGGGGGGTGTCATAGACCTGCGAGCGCAGCGAGCAATGGCATTGGTTCCTGCGGCTAGCACATGCCCAGGCACCTGCCCGTAGCCATGTCGATCCCTAGGGATACTAGGACGGCCAAGCCCCACTGCCCTGAGCTCAGAGCCTGACTGACAGTGGCCAGGAAGGAAGGTGCATGAACCCCACAACAGAGAGATGGGGTGGGGGGGGTCATCTGTCCCCCACATCACTCTCATCCTATAGATGGCCTCCAGTTGAGCCTAATTGGTTAGTATCCCTTCTGCCTTTGCTAGCACTAACCACGAATCCCTTTGAAGCTTGCTACAATCTAGGTCATAGAATCATAGAATATCAGGGTTGGAAGGGACCTCAGGAGGTCATCTAGTCCAACCCCCTGCTCAAAGCAGGACCAATCCCCAGACAGATTTTTACCCCAGTTCCTTAAATGGCCCCCTCAAGGATTGAACTCACAACCCTGGGTTTAGCAGGCCAATGCTCAAACCACTGAGCTATCCCTCCCTCCCCTGTACACTTCATGTAGTAGGGAGTTCCACAGGCTAATCATACTGGAATCTGCCCTCTTTTCAGCATCATTGGGCATCCCTTGTTCTCGCACTGGAGACTGTCCCTCAGACCAAAGCCGGGAGGAGAGAGACCCTGCCCTGCACATCACCCCCTGTTGGACGAGGAAGGAGACAAGATCCAGAGTACCCCTGAAGAAGCTCTGCCCCCAGACCCAGGTGGAAAGGAGAGCACCTATAGGATGAGGGAGTGGGAGGGGCAGCTAGCTAGCCACACCAGGCCACACACACACAGGCCTCTCAGCCGGCCCACCTGCTGGCGCAGGGCCTCACCTCCTGGCTGTACTGGCTGGCAAGCATGCCCCGGACGGGGGGCACGTCATAGATCTCCTGGGGCCCGGAGGCGAGGAGGTGCCGTGGGATGTCGTACTCGTCCTGCTCGCCTTTGGGTGAGTCGTAGATGTAGACCTGCCCCACGCGGGTAGGCACCACTACCTGGAAGAGAGAACAGGGTAGGTAAGCAGGGCGCCGCCATGCGATACAGGTGCCCCCCAGCCTGGGAGGGAGCAGGGCACTGCCACGCGGCACAGGCGCTATGGCCCGGGGGGGGGGGAGAGCAGAGTCTCCCCCGGTATGAGTGGGCGGCAGCTGTGGGGAGCAGAGAAGAGAAATTGTCGGGGGTCTCAGCAGTTCCTGCTTAAGCACTGAATGGGGGGGGCAGTGCCCGGAGTAAGTGCCCCATCTCAGCTACAGACTGATGGGCACGCCGGGTGTCGCCCGTTCACACTGGTGTTCTACAGCCAGCTCTGCCTCCTGAACCTCCCCCCTCCCTGTCCTGCTCGCAGCAATGCCAGAGCCCGCAGCTGAGCTCCCTGGCCGTGTCAACAGCAGGTGGGAGCTGGGGCCGGGGGGAAGCACTCCTCCAATGCAGTTGGGCACATGGTGAGCAGCAGCTGGCACCACTGGCCTCACACGAGGCCAGGGCCCCAGTTGGCAGCCCAGGGCTGGCGGGAGAGCCCCTCCCCAAGAGCTCACGTGCCAGGCTGGCGAAGGGAGGAGCGCCGCCCCGGTTTGGGAGGACCGAGGCTCAGAGAGACCACGGGGCACAGCCTGGGCGACACAGAGAGACTGTGCCGAAGCCAGGAACCCAGGCGGCCTGAGGGCCATGGCCGCAAGCCCAGCCTCCCTGGAGGCCATGGGAGGGACTCACTATCAGCCCAAGGCAGAGCCAGCACAGCTTCTCCTGCTATCCACCTCAGCCCCATGAGCCGGCGGGAGGAGAGAAGGGCGTGAGCGCAAAGGGCTCCGTGCCCGTCTGTGTCGCTCTCCATGGCTGGGCACGCACAGGCTCATGTAGCCCTCCGGAGTCTGCCTGCGGCATGGTGAGGAATGCACTGGCAGGGGGGGTCCGGGTGCACGCAGCCGTGCGCCACACAGCTCGGGCCAGCTGGCACCATGGCAGGGTCCGCACACGGTCCACATTTACATGCCAGTGGGGTCCGATCATTGAGCTGCTGATCGGAGCCAGCTGGAGCTAGGGTGGGGGGGGGCCGGGGGGGCTGCGACACTCCCCATGGAACGGGACAGTGTATGGCAGATGGGAGCCAGCTCCTCGGGGAGCCTCCCTGGGTGGGCAGGAGGTGGAGAAGGGGGCTGCATGTGGGAGGAGGTGGGCCTGTGTGGGGGAAGGGGTACGTGCGGGGGAGGGGAGATGGGGCTGTGCATTTGGGAGCACGTGGTTGACACGCCCAGGCCCAGCCCAGTTTGTGAGGAGCGGGCTGCCAGAGAAGGAAAGACAGCCCAGTGGTTAGGCTGAAAACTGGGACTTAGCAGACCCAGGTTCAAACCCCAAATTGACCGTAGACGTGCCCTGATGACCCTGGAGATGTGCCTCAGTTTCCCCTACTGCTGAGTGGGAGCACTAGCCCTGCCCAGCCCAGCCCGCCAGGGGCTGTGAGAACTCCACTGAAGAGAGCTAGGTGCTCCCATGCCACAGGGAGTGCGGCTCAGTGGGCATAGCCAAGCCCCAGGCAGGAGCAGCCAGCCGCTGGTGAAGGGGCAGCCAGGGCTGCCGTCCCCTGCACACACCACTGAGGCAAGTGCTGCCAGGGTTCTACCAGCCGCGCAGCCTGAGCCCCACACTGGCCTACAGCCTACCCATGGGAGTTGGGCACCTCAGGGCCCAAGTGACAAGAACATTAACCTGTGGCTAGAGGGGCAGCAGCAGAGCCGGGCCTGGGGCTGGAATAGCAATGGGTCGGCAGTGCGGGGCACCAGCAGAGCTAGGGAGAGCCCAGGGCTGGGATAGGACAGTGTGTGTGTCTGTGGCGCTGTGTGAAACCACAGTGGTTTGGGGCTGATAACTCCCCTATGCACCCTCCACTGCAATGTGCTCCCTGCCCATGGGTCGGCCCCTGATGCGAGCAATGGGGGGCTGGGGCGTAGGCCTGCAGGAGGCAGCTCGCTTGGCATAGCTTCCCCTGGACAGTGTTTGCACAGCTGAGCGCCTGGCCCCGTGCTGGGCAGGCAACGCCCTGGAGTGGCTCCTCCTGCCTGCTGTCTGTACCCCTTGCCCTGCATTACTGCATGCTGGCCATAGCCAGTTTGGGCTGAGGGATTGCAGCCCTATTTCTAGGGCCTGGGCCGGGGGGAGCGAGCCCTGCAGCACCCCTGGGCCGGCTTGCAGGTCGAAGCATGCCAGGTGCAATCCCAGCGCCAGCAGCCCGCTTTGCTCCTCACCAATTTTAAAGCCAGAAGGGCCATCGAGTCTGACCTGCACATCGCAGGCCACAGAACCTCACCTGCCCACTCCTGTAACAGACCCCTAACGTCTGGCTGAGTTACTGACATCCCCAAATCTTGATTTAAAGACGTCAAGTTACAGAGAATCCACCATTTACTCAACCCAGCAAGTGACTCTGCCCCACGCTGTCAATCTGACCCAGGGAAAATTCCTTCCCCACCCAAATACAGCAATCAGTCAGACCCTGAGCATGTGGGCAAGACCCAGCAGCCAGACAGCCGGGAAAGAATTCTCTGTAGCGACTCAGAGCCTGCCCAGGTCATTGGGGATATTCGCTCTTTGCCCACTGTTCGGTTCCCCAATTCATCCCCAGCTCCTCCCGTGTGACTAACAGCCCCCCGGGGCGCTGTCTGGCACCTCACTGGCGACCAACCTGCTGTAAAACTGGGCTGTATTTTATCCCGATTGCCCTTCGCCTTCATGGCCTTAGCGGGGCGGCAGAATTGCCCTGCTCCCAGCGTGCCCGGCTGGAGTGCCAGGTGGAGCCAGGTCGTGTCTCCGCCCCAGTGCCTGTGCAAAGGGTGCTGCCAGGGCCATCCCTGGCATGGGCTGTTAGCCTGGCGCTGGACCCAGCCTCTGCCCCAGAGCTGCTAGGGCTCCCCCATCCCACGGACGATCAGCCCATGCTGGCACCTGGCACAGTAGCTGCTGCCTTGGTGCACCTGCTCTGGGAAGCACGGGCCAGGCTGGCTCCCAGGCCAACCCCAGGGAAGAGTCTGCCCCAGGCTGGGGGGAGGAGGGTTATGCCTGGTGTGCCCCTGCACTCCAGCCTTTGGTCCTGGGGTCAGCGTCCCTGTAGCAGCAGGTGTTCCCAGCCCACCTCCCGTGTGCCCCGCTGTGCGTGTTTGTGTGCGCGCCTGCCTGCTTCTGGGCGTGGGCACGTCTGTGGCCGTCTGTCTGCGTGTGTCTGGGTGCGCGCATGCGTCTGCACGTGTGTGCATGTCTGTATGTACGTGTGTCTGTCTGGGTGTGCGCATGCGTCTGTATGTACGTGTCTATGTGCCTGTGTGTACGTGTGTCTGTCTGAGCGTGTCTGTGCGCGCCTGCCTGCTTCTGGGCGTGGGCACGTCTGCAGCCGTCCGTCTGCGTGTGTCTGGGTGCGCATGAGAAGCTCCTCACCCTCTCTGGCTGGCTCATGCCCTGGCACCCTGAACACACTGTACAAACCCCTCTGTCCCCCTCCAGCCCCACAGCCCCTCCAGCCCCACGCACACCCCTCTGTCCCCCTCCGCCCCCGCACCCCGGTCTCCCTCCACCGCCGCAGCCCCTCCAGCCCCGCGCACACCCCTCTGTCCCACTCCGCCGCCGCAGCCCCTCCAGCCCCGCGCACACCCGTCTCCCTCCGCCGCCGCAGCCCCTCCAGCCCCGCGCACACCCGTCCCCCTCCGCCCCCGCACCCCCTCCAGCCCCGCGCACACCC
>NW_020697512.1:1670-2222 GCF_002925995.2 Terrapene triunguis | reverse complement strand
GTCTAGATAATACTTAGTCCTGCCATGAGTGCAGGGGACTGGACTAGATGACCTCTCGAGGTCCCTTCCAGTCCTATGGTTCTACGATTTGCTCATTCTGAAGCTTTGCACATTTGGGCTCAGATTCCAAAGAGCTGAAGTGCAGGGCTGTGTGTTTTTGGACAGGAATCTCTCCTAGCAGCCCAGCAGGGGCTCAGGTTTCATGGGCGACTTGGACATCGCTGCGATTCAAATGTTCTTAATGCAACCATCTGCTCTGCAACTAGGCTATAAATCAGGGCTTTGTTTCTCCTTTGGCTCCTTCTGATTCCAGGGCCTTGGATTAGACCATCTGGGTTCTAGTCCCAGCTCTGGGGGACAGCACGTTCTGATAATAAAACAAGGAGAGGATTAGGAATCTCTTCATCCCATTGGGCCTCAGTTTCCCCATCTTCATAGATTCCAAGGCCAGAAGGGGCCAGTGTGATCATATAATCTGACCTGCTATATAAACACAGGCCTCAGAACTGCCCCCAAAATAAACCCCAGAGCAGATATTTTAGAAACACATCC
>NW_020697512.1:0-1660 GCF_002925995.2 Terrapene triunguis | reverse complement strand
AGACGCTGCCCTCTTCCTCTAAGCTGATGCGGAGCAACAGTTGCAAAATAAGGGAATTTGAGTCCTTCATCTAGTCCCTGTGTTCCCTAGTGCTGCTGGGAGCAGAGCACAAGAGGGGGGAAGGGGGGAGAATCAATGTTAGCCCAGTGGGTAGAGAGGAAAGCAGGAAAGGTGTATTCTATTCCTGACTTGGCCACATGTGACCTGGAGCCTCCGTGCCTCAGTTTCCCCACCTATAAAATGGGGTAATGATACTGAATTCTGTGAAGTGCTTTGAAATCTATAGGGGCAAAATGATTAGGTGGGAGTCCCGAGCTCGCATGCCTTAGGACGAGCAAAGGACAGTGGACGTACTGGGTGCGTCTACACCGCATCTGGGAGCAAGCACCCCAGAGAGGGTCCACAGACTCGTGCTAAAAGGAGCTGTGTAGATGTTGCGGCTCGGGCCGGAGCTTGGGCTCTTGAAGGCTGGAGCTGCGCAATCAATGCGGCTGTTTTTAGCACGCCAGCGCAAGCTCTGCTAGCGCAAGTCTGTGCACCCGGGCTGTGAGGCTCGCTCCCTGCTGCGGTGTGGATGTACCCAGAGGAAGCGCCCGCCCTGGCCCTGCTCCCTGGCAGGAGCGCTGGGGGGAGCGAGGGGGACTGCAGGTGGAAGGGGTGGGGAGGGGCCCCCATAGCCCCTCTGTTTGTTGGGACTGGAGGAATGCAAGGAGTCGCTGGTGCCCAGCCTACACAAGCTGTGAAGGGCACTACAGCCGCAGTAGCCGTATAACCATATAGATTAAAAACAGTCTCACTCCTTAACCCAGGAGCTCTAGCTAGGCTTGGCAGTATTCAATGGTTGTAATTTCCATGCATAACATCAGTTTAGTTTTAAGCATTTTTTCTATTTGTGTCCATTTAAATGTTCATATTTCTGGGAAGTTGTGGGGGGGGGGGTTCAGCCAATGAGGGGGCCTGACAATCATTAGTGACAGTAGACGTTAAGATTCAAGAAGTTAAATCTTTCTCTGACTGTTAAACACAAATTGTAAATTTTACGTATGGGATGCTGACAGAATAAACAGCCTGCATACGTTCTCGAGCCGCATTTGTCTTATTTAGCCTATCCGCAAAGCTCGATGGAAATATTTTTTCCATCCGTGTGTGTGTGTATATACGGTGGGATCGACTTTTACCGACATTTACTGATAAAAATCGAACGTTTGTGAGCCGAGTTAGACCTGTACGAAATCTGGGTGGCGCCGGCCTTAGCCAGCTTGGAAGCAGTTTGAGGCAGGGACTGTCTCTTTATGGTGTACGTGCAGCTCCCAGTGGGCCCTGAACTTGGCAGTGGGCTCTGAGCAAGGGTTTAATTAAACTCATAGACTTTTAGGCCAGAAGGGCCCATTATGACCATCCAGTCTGACCTCCTGCTCATTGCAGGCCACAGAACCTCGCCCCCCCACTCCTGGGGTAGAGCCCTGCTTCTGGAGTTGGTCTCCTCGCTCCAGAGTGTGGCATTTAAAGCAGCTATTCAATATCTGTTCTATAGGAAGCAGCAGCGGCAGCTGAAGAGAGGGGATTTGCTTCACTCCAGTAAAGCTTGCAGGGCCCCATTTTGTTTCCTCTTTGCCAGTTCGTCTGGCTGGCTGCAGATCCATTTCATGGGGGTGTGGCC
>NW_020697511.1:627-11902 GCF_002925995.2 Terrapene triunguis | reverse complement strand
CCCCCTCGCCTGAGTTCGTGAAGGGCTTCCAAGGGGCGGGCTGAGCCGGTTGCCTGGCAGCCTGCAGTGGGGTGATGTTGCAGGGCCCATAGGACTCAGGTTCCTTTCAGATTTCGCCTCCACCCGAACACGCCATCGGCTCTTTCATGTTCCTGTCCCTGTGCCGGGACAGGGCCCTTTGTGAGGCAGCGGCCAGGCCGGAGCAGGGGGCGTCACCACGGGAATTCATGCCAAGAACGCCTCTTGAGCATATTAATCAAAGTTGCATTAAGGAGCCTAGAGACTTGGGCTGGATTATGGAAAAGTCGCACCATCGACCGGGGCCTTTAACATGGGGCTGGCAGCCCCTGTGCTGTGGGCTCCCGCTGGCTGGGCTGCCACCTGCACCTGCCAAGGCAACGCGCCCAGTTCTCACACAGGCAGACTCTGCACCCGCCCTCCCCGCTCTGGGCTGCAGCCGCTGGGGGCCCAAGGTACCCAGGGTTGGATGGCGCGGCTCAGGGCTACCTCCCACTACAGGGATGCAGCTGGCAGAGGCCACAGGCTCCAGCATACAGCGCTTGGCCTTGCGCTGAGCAGCCTGGGTCCTGCATGAGCAGCACAGCGGGGCCTAGCGTACTCGGGGGGGGGGGGGAATTCGGTTCTGGCTTTGGCCCTTGAGCATCAGGCCTCGGGCTTTCAGCAAGTTCCCGGTGCTGCCCTGTCGCTGGCCAGGTGGGCTCCGAGGTGGGCCCAGTCCCTTTAACAGCTCATCTTCCAGGGTTACTCTGGTTCGCTGAGTGCCAGACTTGGCTGCCGGGCCCCTGGAGGCTGACAGCTCCTGGGAGCGGTTGCCAGGGCTCGTGACCCTTCTTCACTGGTTTCACACAACCCCTCTCAAGGAGCCCATTGACAATTCACAGTCATAGCCCAGCTCAAAGTGGAGCATTGTGTCGCTGGGCCAAGGCAGAGGCCGCTAGAGCTGGGCCTCAGAATGTAAAGTGCCCAGGAGACCTGCGGAAAGATGCAGGGGCGTCTGTCTGTCTGTCCCTTCCCACCCCCTCCAGCCAGCCTTCCACTCGTCTGTCTGTCTGTCCCTTCCCACCCCCTGCAGCCAGCCTTCCACTCGTCTGTCTGTCCCTTCCACTCGTCTGTCTGTCTGTCGCCATATGTACCCCGCTCCGCCTGGTACTGCAGGTCCTTACGGACTGAGCATCCTCCCCCTGCTCCAGCCCCTTCCCCTGGCATGGCAGGTAAGTTGGCAGCAGGCACCTCCTGGCTGCCCTGGCTGTGGGGAGGAGATGGCAGCTGGGCACTGGTTACCGGCACTGGGGCCATTTCCCCCCACAATGTGGGGGCACCGTGCTGGCCCTGGAGCGACGTGCACACTGCACCTTCCAGATGCAGGGCAGCCCCCTGGAGACCCAGCAGCACCACCCCTGGCAGGGGGAACAGCACACAGCTCTGGAGCCAGAGGCAGGGTCTGGGAGAGGGGCCCCATGCCTGAGCTAGAGGGGGGGGCGGGGGGGTGCCGGGTGGGGGGGGGGGGTAATCCCTGAGCCAAGGGGCTGCGGGGGGGAGGGCACTGCGAGAGCCTGGCTGGGGCCTGACCTCCCTCGTGGGCCTGGCAGTAGTGTCTGCCTGAGAACAGCGACGGGTGACGCTCCCTGCGGCCCCCTGCCCCAAGGACGCTGGTGACTCGGACATTTCCACGGTGCTCCCTGGCCATTCTGGGCGGCTCTATGACCTGGTGGGATGGAACCCCGGTTCCTGCTCATTCCAGCGCACCTGGGCCAGGGCCAGTCCCTTCTGAAGCACTTGGCCCCTGCGCTGGCGTCTCAGCCCGGCTCCGGGGACGGGTGCTCTCTGGAGTTGCTGGCTGGACGAGGATCTGGCAGCTGGGAGCCACTTCCCCTGGCACTGGCTCTCCAGGCACAATCCATGCACAAGGTACTGGAGACTGTGGGGCTTATGGGGAGCACAGTGTGCCAGAAGCTGAGATGTTCAAGCAGCTTCCAGCTGCACAGCCGGGAGCAGCAGCTGCGGCTGATCAGGGACTGTCCCTCCAGGCCGAGGAGGAGATCCTCACTGGTAAGTCACCCAGGGGCTGTTCTCCCTCAGGCTCCTGATACTCGTCTGTGGGGAACCTGGCACGCGGGGCTGGGCCGGCTCTGACTCCGCTTCACGACAGGCTGGGCAGGACAGCAGGCAGCAGTGACAGCAAACAGCAGGCGTCTGGCCCAGCTGGGGGCATGGGCTGGCGAGACCCGCCCCCCACTGCTCTGTAAATCAGGGGAAACCCTGCAGTCCCCCCACCCTATCGGGAGTGACGGGCCGCACCCCAGGGCGGAACATGTGCCACACGCTCACACCTGTGCGGGCCGGGGGAGGGGAAGGGCCACCCAATCAGAACTCTCTGCCACGCCCATGGGGTGGCGTTCACACCTGCTTGGCCCTTGCTCTGCACAGGGGTGATGCCATCCAAGGCGCAGGCAGGGAGACCAGGCCTCTTCTGTCACAGGGGGGAAGTGGAAGGAGAAATCTGCCACCAGTCCCTTGCTCAGTCCTTGCCTGTGGCTCTCCTCCATGGAGGACAAGGTGTGCCCAGGCTGCAGGTCCAGTGGGGTGGGGGCAGACGCTGCAGCTCATGCTTCTTAGCACTGGGGGGGCCTTGCAGTGCACAGTGGGGTGTACTTGTGCTGGACTCTTCCAGAGTTCCCTGGGGGTTCGCCCATGGCTGGGGGAGAGGGGTCCTGCAGTGCGTGGGGGCTATGCCGTGTGCTCCCTGGCATGGGGGGGTCCTGCAGTGCATGGGGGCAGTGCCCGAGCTGTGTGCTCCCTGGCATTATTTCGTGCTCTGCGCCTGCTCCATTAGTGGTTACACTCCTTTAACTCTTCCCTTGCCAGGTCCCACCCCATGAGCCCATCGTCGAGCACCCTGATGAGGATTGTGAGTCAGATGCACGCCCCAGAGCAGCTCCTGGGGATCCCTGCTTTGCCAGGGGCCCTGCCGAGGCCCTGGCACTTGGCCCCCCTTCCTAGCACCATGTGCCCGGTGGGTGCCGAGGGACGCGGGTTCAGAGGGGAGCTATTAAAAGACAATGTTCTGAGTTCCCTGCGCTCCGGCCAGGTTCTGTGGGGTGGGCTGGGCTGGTGCATTGTGGGGTAGGGCATGGGCCGAAGGGGAGGGGAGGCTGGTTGGAAGGGGGGGAATGACGCTTTTCCTACCCGGGAGTGAGGCGTCCCCGTGGGACTCCAGCCCTGCCCACCCCCAGCCTGCTGCTCCATGGCTCCAGGGCCAGCAGGTATTAGGGAGCTTCTCTGACCTCAGCCCTTCCCGACGCTGCCCTAGGCCATGGGGCTGCAAACAGGTGGGGGGCTGGGAGGACAAGGGCCCATACCCCAGCCTCATGGACTCATGACAGACACTGCAGTGTCCACACTGGCCTCTGTGGGGCACTCTGGCAACCAGCCAGCCTGACCCCCAGGGCATGGCCACTGACCTCCCCGGGCCCGCTGGGCCAGCCCACGGGAGTGCAGCCAGTTACACGTGAGCCCTGGCTGGTCTGAGGGCGGCTCGGCCAATCGGCTCCCGGCCCGGGCTCCTCCTGGCACCGCGGCATCACCACCTCTCCTGGCCCCAGCCAAAGCCCCTGTGGAATGTGCAGGGACCCTGGGAGCCAACAGCGCGGACAAAGGTCTCAGCCACCAGCCGGCCAGAAACACCTTGGCCATTCCCCAGCACAATGCAGCCGTGCGCCGTCCTTCATCCAGGCCCCAGGAGAGGCTGGGGCAGGTGGGGCCAAGACCCAGTGGGGAAGGTCATGGGGGACGCGGGGGCTGAGACCCAGTGGAGAGGGTCGTGGGGGACGGGGAGGCCGAGACCCAGTGGAGAGGGTCATGGGGGGCAGGACGGGCCGAGACCCAGAGGGGAGGGTCGTGGGGGGGCAGGTGGGGCCGAGACCCAGAGGGGAGGGTCGTGGGGGGCAGGTGGGGCCGAGACCCAGAGGGGAGGGTCGTGGGGGGCAGGTGGGGCCGAGACCCAGAGGGGAGGGTCGTGGGGGGCACTAGCCTTTATCGCTGGGGACATAGGTATGAATGCAGGTTCAGTGACCAGTGCAATGAGTTTGGGGCCCTGAGCCCCCTCTTCCTCCCATTTCTATCATCGCTGGCCACTCGTCTCATGAGCCATGTGTGAGCCCCCTTGGCAATCCCGCCGGCTGGCCGAGAGGAGCCCAGGCTGGGTGCTCTGCTGCTGAGCGCGTCCGGGGGGCAGCGTGAAGCGATGGGAACGTCCGCACACGGCCGAGCACGCGTTTGTTCAGCCACCCCCGGGGTCACGTCGCCCTGGCACACACAACCTGGTGCCAGCTGGGTTTTACCTTCTCAGCCTGTTTTCACGTTACGAACCCCCCCACCCAGGAGCACAGGGGTCCCCGCATGTGTCGGTATCCGGTGGCCCCCGCCCAGCTGCTGCTGGGGGTGCAGGGCCAGGCCGGGGCCCAGCACTGGGTGGGTGGGGACGGGGGCAGTCGCTTCCATCCAGCTAGCGAGTGTCCTGACGTTGTACATCCGCTCGGGTCTCTGGCTCTGTGCCCTGGCTGGGCGGCAAACGGCTGCTTGCCAGCCAGAGGAGCACCCACCTGTGGCACGGACACGGCCGGGCTCTCCCCTGGCAGCAGGTGAGCTGGTCCCAGATGTGCTGCACAGGGATGGTGCCACGCTGCTTCGCCAGCGTTTGCCATTTCCTCCATGCTGCTGGGGCAGGGCTGCGCCCGCAGGGCCATGTCTGGGATGCAGGCTGGGGTGGGGCCAGATGTCCCAGATGCCATGGTGGGGGGCAGAGGGCAGGGCCTGACTTGGGTGCAGCCTGTAACCAGCCAGCCCGATGCCAGGGAGCTGAGCGGATAACTCATATCCCCATCACCCTCTGGTTTCCAACATCACCTGCTTTCGAGCCTGTCCGAGCCCCTGGGCTCAGCTCAGGGGAGCCGCGTGCTCCCTGCCCATCCCCCCGAGCCCCAGCACACCCCGCCACCTGGGCACCAGCCCCAGGGCAGCAGCAGAGAGGATGCTGTGCTTCCCCGGCACCAGGTGCCAGCTGAGAGCTGGCATCCCCCTTAGCATGAGATCCCGTCCCCACCTGCTTACCCACTGCGCCCCCTGGTGGCCATCGAGGGGGCACCGGGCCTGCGAGCTCTGCGTGGCTATAAGGGACCCCGCTCTATTGCTGCCCAGTCTCTAGTCTCGGCCGACGGGCTCCATGCCCGGGTCACCGCTCGATGGGGGTCCCTGGGGGGACTGACCGCTCGCTGCACAAACCCTGCCGCTCAGTGCAGGCACCTGCTCCCCACCAGACAGGCCCTGCCCCGCTCTGCAGGGCGGGGGAGAGGGACCCTGGACTCTGTGCCCCCAGCTGACGCCCAGGCCCTCCCCACAGGGCGATGGGGTTCTCAACACGTTTGTTCAGGTGAAACCAGGTGAAGGCACCAGCCTGCGTGTGAGCCAGCCCTGCAGGGGGCACTGGGGGAGACAGGCCATGCCAGGAAGTTCCTGCCTGATGCCTGGGCCGATGGTGCCTTGTGCTGCCATGACCCCAGCCCCCGAGCGAGCAGCGACAAGGTCCTTGTGCACGAGGGACGGGGTCTCTGGAGAATGAATTCACACTTGGGACAAGGTTCTTCCTGTGCACACGCGAGCCCAGCAAAGCAAGAAAGCAGCAGCGTGTCTGTGACGAAGTGGGAATGTTCTTGCTGTGTTATTTGAATGCTGAGTGGGGAGTATTAACCTGGGAAGGTTGCAGGGGAGTTTTGCTGGGGCTGCCTGCATTGGGGAAGGGAGCATACCTGAGCATGTAACCTGAGAACCCAGGAGGGGGTTGGAGGCTAGGTGACACCTCTGCCCGGGGAAACTGGACAAAGGACACAAAGGCTGGGGGAGGAACCAGGGGAAGTCCAGAAAGGAGACGGCTGGAGGGAGTTTCAGTTTGGAGCTGGCTGGAAAATGGAGAGGGGCGCCCCGATGGGGCTTGGGCTTCCCAACGGGGCAGTGGCCTCCCTGGGGCCCCCAGATGGACCTAACTAAAGGGGAAGGGGGCTGTTGTCGGTACCGGCAAGACCTGTTTTGGACTGTGTTCCTGTCGTCTAAATAAACCTTCCGTTTTACTGGCTGGCTGAGAGTCATGGTGAATCGCAGGAAGCCGGGGGTGCAGGGCCTGGTCTCCCCCACCCTCCGTGACAGCGGCCCCCTGCCCCTTCCACAGTGCCAGGGCGCGGGGATCACCGCTGGGGCAAAGCGAAGGCCGCAGCAGGGGTCAGATGTTGGGCACGTAGCCCAGGGGGCAGTGCCAGTGAAGGGCCTGGAACTGGGCAGCTCAGCATGGGGAGGCTGCTCCCAATCCGGGACCGGGGCAGGACTGTGCCAGGCAGCCAGGAGCTGGCCGTGGGCTCCAGATACTTCTGGGCTTGGGTCCAGCCCGTGCTCCCAAGGCTCCTGCTCTGGGCTCCGCCCTGGGGGCTGGTCCCAAGAGAGACCCAGGTGCTATTGTCCCCCTGGCTCTCATGAGGCTTGCTTGGCTCAAGCAGTGCTGGCAGGGGGCACCATGGCTCAGGAGTGCTGGGGGCAGGGGGGTCAGGATGGTGATAAGGAGTTTCATTGGGCTCCCCTTCCCTAGGCAGCAATAACAGGGCTCTGGGGCTCTCTCCACCCTGGAGGGTCACTAGGGAGGCGCCGTGCTCCCTCTGCAATGAGTCTCCAGGGCCTGTCCAGCACGCGGGTGCGGGAGGCTTGGGGAAAGTCTGGGGGACAAGCTCGGCCCTGACTTGCGGTGGGCTCGGCTGCCGTATGCCGCCCCAGAGGAGGAGCAGCCGTGTGCAGCGTGTGGAGGCAGCGACGCGGAGCCGCCGGAGGGCCCGGTGAGTAGAGCACTCAGGCCTGAGCAGGGGTGTGCAGGAAACCAGCTGCCTTTGCAGTCGGACAGTCGTGGTCCCAGGCGACCCAGGGTCTGTCTCCACCAGTCAGAAGCTGGGATTGTCCCACGTGCAGCCACACGGGTGCGGGAGCAGAGCCTGGGTGCTGCCCCCGGGGCCAGCCCATGTGCTGCCTGCCGTAGCGACACTGCTGTGGTTACCCAGGCGAGCTTCCACGTTAGCTGGGGGCTGCGATGTGCTGCAGTCGCTTGCCTGACTACAGGATTGACAGGCCCTGTGTGAACAGGGCTCAGGCCCCGGTGATGCTGGGCTTGCACTGGGCACCTGGGCCACTCACGCAGGGGAGGGACACCAGTGTTCTCCCATTGGGGGCTCCAAAGGCTCGCGCGTCCCCTGCTTCTCCCTCCCGTCCCTTCCCCCAGGCCGTGTCCTCTGGGGCTTGCCGAGAGACTGGATGGTGAACAGCTCACTGCGAGCTCACCGGCCCTTGGCCCCGGCCTGAGCTTTCCCCAGCTGTTGTTGTCTGTGACGGGAGCTTCATCCGTGTCCAGTTGCACTTTGGCTCTGCAGGGACGCGGGTGTGGCCTGCCTGCTGCCCGCCCTCTAGGGCTCCGAAGCACTGGGACAAAAGCTCCACAGCAGAGACCCTCCTGCAGGTACTGAGCCAGCTTGGACCCCGCTTGGGGGACATTTAAAGGGCACCTGCTTGGGGCACGTTAGTGGGAATGAGCTGCAGCAGCCCATGGGAAGCAAGGGATATGGGGCAGAAAGGTGGATGAAATGCACCAGGGCTCGGGCTGAAGGACCTGAAGGTTGGCCCAGCCGGGGCCCCTGGAGCAATCCCGACTGGTCTCCAGGGACTGTGCAGCGCTGCCTGGATGCCAAGGGGCTGGGGGGGTTACTGGGAGGCCAGGCCCCTCCCAGCCTTACTCCTCCTCGCTTGTACTAACCAGTAGGAAACTTGACAATGAAAGCTGTTTCCTTGCTGAATGTTGTGTGCGCTCCAGCATGCAGGTTTGTTATTGTAGGGTTGCTCACAAGCACTGGTCAGCATTGGTTTGTTTTTGTAGGGTTGTTTACAAGCACTGGTTGGTGTTGGTTTGTTATTGTAGGGTTGCTCACAAGCGTAGAGCTGCGCAGGTTTGTTATTGCAGGGCAGCCCCTGACCATGGGATCCTCCAGTTGTTTATTTCAGACACTGGAGCACTGAGCCCACCTCCAGCGTCTAGGACTCAGGCCCCGGATGCCGAGTTGTCCAGGCTTTGCTCGTTTCGAGCGGCTGAGAGAGCAGCCCACCGGTAAATAGAGCAGTTGGGTGACTGGACTCTGCTCCAGACGAGAGGGCCTGGCAGGTGCTTCCCGTGCGAAGCCAGCTCAGCCCCGAGCTCGGCTCATCCCGACTCCTTTCCTGGGGCCCACAGGCTGCTCTGTGGGTCCTGGGCTGCCTGTGAGCCGCAGGCCCCTGCCCTGGGGGGTCTGCTCTCTGCTCCCATGGTGCACTGCAGCGAGCCGCTTTGCTGGGAGGCAGGAGGTGGGTGAAGTGCCCATTGAGCGTCTCTCCTGCCAGCCATGCCAGCGCATTTAGGGCCGACTCTTCTTCCCGTGCAGCTGGTTCCGTCCGGGCCCTGCCCCGCCGTGCGCTTATGGACCTGCCGCGTGTTCCCGCCAGCCGAGAGACGGGATGGTACTTAGCGCTCATGGCTCCGAATGTCAAGGGCCCCAGTTACCCTTGGCTTGACCCCTCCAGGCTGTACTGTCACCAGCAGGTAGCCCCCCCCGCCCCCCAGTAAGGGGGCTGCACATGGCGAGCTTTCTAGCTGCAGGGTTTCTGGGCCCAGGGGTGTGTAGCCAGGGGCGGGGGGATGGTTAAAGGGCCCTGCCTGTTTCCTGGGGAAGAGGAGAGTCAGGAGGGTCACCCGCCCTAGCTAGCCACGCCCCAGCCCTGCGGTGATGGGCACAGCTGGCCAGGCGAGTGAGCAGGGCCTGCTTGGCACCAGCCTCTGTCAGGCGTCCCATGGTGCTGGGCTGGTGGGTTAGTGAGGGGGAGGATGGGACCCAATCCCTGGGCATGGAGACCCGGGACGCAATGGGCTGCAGCCTTGGACACCTGGGCACGGAAAGCAGCCTAGGGCTCTGCCTTGCTGACCCTACTTCCAGGGGCGTCGCTGGCCGGGCACCTGCTGGCTCTGAGCCGGTCAGGGGGACGCAGACAGTACCTGGGCACTGCCTGGCAGACTGGCTCCCACTGAGCAGAGCAGGAGGGGACTGGCTGCCTAGCTCTCCCGGCCATGCTGCCTGAGGGGGCTGGCTCAGTGCCACAGCAGGGGCCAGCGGTGTCCCTTCATAGGGCCTGGGTCCCATGCCCAGCCACCTAGCGATGAAGTGAGCACCGGCCAGTTAGCGCCGGCGTCTCTGCTCCAGACTGGGTGGGCGGGTGGCACCCTCAGCAGCTCTGCCGTCTCCCCAGGGCCTGCAGGACTGCATTGCGGACCTGCTCCAGCCCTTCTGCGAAGACCCCATCGACCTGGTCGCTGGAATCGACGCCATGGGCTTCATCCTAGGTAACCCGCCGGCCTCTCCCGGGTGTCTCCTCCCTCGGGGCTAGGGATGGGAGTGTGTGCTGGGGTGAGGGCACCACCTGACCTCCAGTGAACAAAGGGTTCACCTGGGCGCTGGCCTGCCCTCTCCTTGCTGGGGCGCTCGGGGCAGAGTCTTTTCCCTGTGCTACCTGGTTACAAGCTCCATTGGCCCCTCCAGGGCTGTGCCCCGTCTCCCAGGGCATCGGTGCCCATTCACTCCTCTGCTTGCCCTTGTGCCAGGCGCTGCCATAGCCAGCACCCTGCAGAAAGGCTTCCTGGCCATCCGCAAAGCCGGGCACCTCTGTGTGGAGACCTGCACGCAGCCCTACACTGACTACACGGCCCGCCAGAAGCTGCTGGAGATGAGGACGGACGCCATCCAGCCAGGTGAGAGCTGCGGCAGGCACGGCCAGCAGCCCCCGGGCTCTGGTGCCTGGCTACTGCCCTCGGGCGCTGCCACTCATCTTCTGTCCTGTGGGAAGGGCCCTCCCCTCCGCTCCCCTCGAACTCACCTAAGCATGGGCCCAGCACCCCATCTACGCCTCACCTGCTCCAGGTGCCCAGCTCCATGGCAGAGCTCCCAGAGAGCAGCAGAGCACCTCCCTGGCATCCCACGGGCACCGTTCCTGCCTGTCTGAGGGCTCTGCCCCAGCCCGAGCCTGTCTGTTGGGCTGCAGGTAACGGCATCAAGGTGCCAGCAGAGGGAGGGGGCTGTGGGGAGAAGCTCACCTAACCGAGCCCTTGCACCCCAGGTCTGCGTGTCTTACTGGTGGATCAGTGGATTGAAACGGGGGGAACCATGCGCGCTGCCATCCAACTGGTGGAGCAGCAAGGGGGAGTGATCGCAGGTAGGGGGCAGCATGATGCATGGGGCGGGGGGGCTAGCCAAAGGGCTGTGATCACGCCCAGCCTGGAGCCCGGCGGGGCAGGAAACGGAGCCACCTGGACAAGGCGATCGCTTGGCGTGGGAAATGTTGGAAGAGTCTCAGGTTTTTCCTTAACCAACATTTCCCTTGAAAAGTTTCCGACCCAAACCCCAGAACATTGGACTGAAATGTTTGAAATCTCCGGGTTGGTGATGAAAACCAGAAACCTTTTCACAACTGAAATGTCTTCAGCACTGAGCCAGCCATTGTGTCATTAAACCTCCTCCTCTGGGTTCACACAGTGGAGCGGGTGTAGAGGCCTCCACAGTGCTGCGGGGGCACCCGCCTGGGTGGGGCAGGCTTGAGAGGGGCGTGAGGCCCCCTCCATTATCACACAGGCCCCTCTCGGAGGGTAGCTGGCCCTCTGAAGGAGTCAGGCCCACCTGCCTCTGACAGGCTCCACACAGGGTAACGAGGCAGCTCAGGTTCACCTGGGACTAGGGGAACTCCTGGAGGTGCTGGGATGGGAGGCCGTTAATTAGGCAGGTAAACACCTGGGCAAGCTAAAAAGGAGGCTCTGGGCCGTGTGGGACAGAGGAGAGAGGCTCTGGGTGAGAGGCCCAGTTCCCAGTATAAGAGAGCTCCCACGGGGAGGGCTTCAGGAGGAAGCTGGTGATGGGGCTCACCCAGAAGGGAAATTGAGAAGAGTGCGCCTGGTGGGAGAGGCTTTGAAAGGGAAGTGCTATGAATGCCACAGCTCAGCAGACCCTAGCCCATGCAAGGACTTCAGCCGGTAGCAGCAGAAGCCCCAGAGCACAGGAATTACCGTCTCAAGGCAGGATCGTTGTGGTTTGTCCCCTGTGCGGACCCTTCCCCTAGCTGATGACAAGCCCTGGCTCCAGAAGCGGGGTCTGGGTCAAGA
>NW_020697511.1:0-527 GCF_002925995.2 Terrapene triunguis | reverse complement strand
TTCTGGGGTCCCGTGAGCCAGACAACCCCGTCTGCCCTCACTTTCCGTCCTGAGCCAGCTCCAAAATGAAACTCTCCAGCCCCTCCTCCTCTGGGCTTTGTCTCTTTCTGGGGCTAGGAGGTCACCTGATCTTTGTTCACCTTTAGCTATCCCCTTGCAGAGGGGAAGGGCCTGGCCATTTGTTGCCAGGATACAGAGTGTCAGCCATGAATGCACACTGGAGACTTAAGACATGCATAGGGGAAACTGAGGCACCCACACAGTATTCAGAGGAAACATTAAGAACAGTCCCACTTCGTCACACCCCCGAAGGGGTGCTGTTCAATATATAGAAGCCTCATTGGATTTACTGAAGCCCACTAGGGGAAACTGAGGCAGAGATGCAATGGCAGAACTGCAGCAGGCCACCAGGAGGTGCACCAGGTTGATGGCCCTATGACGCTCCTGCTCCAAGGAGCAGCTCCATTTAAGTGTCCCAAATTACAGGAAATAGACAGGTATGACTGGCCAGAGTCCTGGTAGGGTGT
>NW_020697510.1:0-1308 GCF_002925995.2 Terrapene triunguis | reverse complement strand
TAGCTAGTTTGAGCTCATTTTGTGCCTTTGCCTTTCTAATCTTGCCCCTGCATTCCTGTGTTGTTTGCCTATATTCATCCTTTGTAATCTGTCCTAGTTTCCATTTTTTATATGACTCCTTTTTATTTTTTAGATCATGCAAGATCTCGTGGTTAAGCCAAGGTGGTCTTTTGCCACATTTTCTATCTTTCCTAACCAGCGGAATAGCTTGCTTTTGGGCCCTTAATAGTGTCCCTTTGAAAAACTGCCAACTCTCCTCAGTTGTTTTTCCCCTCAGTCTTTATTCCCATGGGACCTTACCTATCAGCTCTCTGAGCTTACCAAAATCCGCCTTCCTGAAATCCATTGTCTCTATTTTGCTGTTCTCCCTTCTACCCTTCCTTAGAATTGCAAACTCTATGATTTCATGATCACTTTCACCCAAGCTGCCTTCTACTTTCAAATTCTCAACGAGTTCCTCCCTATTTGTTAAAATCAAGTCGAGAACAGCTTCACCCCTAGTAGCTTTTTCAACCTTCTGAAATAAAAAGTTGTCTGCAATGCAGTCCAAGAATTTGTTGGATAGTCTGTGCCCCGATATGTTATTTTCCCAACATATATCCAGATAGTTGAAGTCCCCCATCACCACCAAATCGTGGGCTTTGGATGATTTTGTTAGTTGTTTAAAAAAAGCCTCATCCACCTCTTCCACCTGGTTAGGTGGCCTGTAGTAGACTCCTAGCATGACATCACCCTTGTTTTTTACCCCTTTTAGCCTAACCCAGAGACTCTCAACACTTCCGTCTCCTATGTCCATCTCTACCTCAGTCCAAGTGTGTACATTTTTAATATATAAGGCAACACCTCCTCCCTTTTTCCCCTGTCTATCCTTCCTGAGCAAGCTGTATCCATCCACACCAACATTCCAATCATGTGTATTATCCCACCAAGTTTCAGTGATGCCAACAATGTCATAGTTGTATTTATTTATTAGCACTTCCAGTTCTTCCTGCTTATTACCCATACTTCTCGCATTTGTATATAGGCATCTAAGATACTGGTTTGATCTTTCCTCCCGGTTTTGTCCTGACCCTCCTTTCTCTCTGCCAATATAGCCCACACTCCCTCTCGTCTCCGACCCATCTCCCAGGTCTCCATGTTCCCCACTTACCTGCGGGCTTTGCTCACCTGTCCCCGTCGAACCTAGTTTAAAGCCCTCCTCACTAGGTTAGCCAGTCTGTGTCCAAATAGGGTCTTTCCCCTCCTCGAAAGGTGAACACCATCTCTGCCTAGCAGTCCTTCCTCAAATAGCATCCCGTGGTCTAGGAA
>NW_020697509.1:685-2173 GCF_002925995.2 Terrapene triunguis | reverse complement strand
CTAAATCTCTGCAGCCTTCAAGCCTGTGAGTCCTGGATGGCTGCAGATGCTGGGTCTGTGACGAGATCAGCCAGTTACTGGACTGAGATGAATGAGTTTCCTCCCTAGCACACTCTGCATTCTGAGTCGGTTCGATCTGTACATCCTGCAGACTTAGGGGGTAATTAGTTATGGGTCAGGAAAGTGACTGTTCACGTCCTTTTGACTCAATGTCAATCAGTTGGGAAGATGCTGCTCTCAGTTTAGCACATTGTGGGGCACTATGAGCGTGGTCAGTACGTCTCCCTCAGGCTACTTCTGAGATGCACATTGTCCTCTCTACTAATGGTGGGGGTTGGTCACAGACTCTGATACTGGGAGGGGCGTGGCCTAATCTGGCAATAAGGCAGGGGAGGGGGAGTATCTTGCATAACAAAATGGGAGTCATGTCCGTGGCTGAGGAGGTCTGGACCAGCAGCCTCAGCCATAATTTTCTGCTGGATCAGGCCATGAAGTAGCAACATTCAGGAGGAGAAGATAAACATTGCTCTCTAAACAGATACTTACACCCTGAGTGTGACTCAAAACAGGCTCCCCAGTTCATGAGAAGGATTTGAATGAAACCCACAGGAGGGGGTCCCATGGTAAAAGGCTCACTCAGTCCCTGCCTCACCTCATGAGGTCAATATGGCTGTTCCCAGCATCTTCCCAGTCTGGTTTTATCCACCCCAAAGCCACATTTACCACAAAAAAATGGATATTTATCTTGGAAAATCTGTGTCAGCCTCTCACCACTCAGTCACTGTGAATTCAGCATCTTCTCTTGAAGGAGCAATATACTGAGACCATAAATCTTGCTCCAGGACCTGGATGCATTGCCCATCAGCCAATTTCGCTGCTCTCACTGTGATAACATCCCATTTATCATTTCTCCAGTCTCCTATTCAGATGACTCAGTGACGAAGCTGCAGTATTACACCGGGGACAGCGAGGGGGAAAACGATCCTGGATCAGAACAAGGTAACAAGGATGGGGGTGGATACAGAGACACATAAAAGATTTCTGTCCAACTCTTGATGGAAACGTGAACAAATCCTGACCCTTTTTGTGTGTGGTTGACGGTGCTCTCCCCCAGGGGAGGAGCTGTAGGGAACCAGGCAGAGAAATATTTACATGATATGAAAGAATCTGACTTCCACAGCTGACACATGTCAGTATACAACCCCTGATCTGTGCCCCATGATCTTAGCCCCCTGCCTCCTTGGCATATAGCCCAATTCATGATCCAGCCCATATAAAGTAAGGACTTTAAACCATATCTTTATAGAGTTCAGTTGAATTCACAATGGTCAGCTCTGGTGTGGTAGCTACTGTCTCCCAAGGGGTCCAGGGTTAGCTCAATACCAGCATAGATCCTGATCTCATTGAAGGGCATGGCAAAGTTGCTATTGGATGCTGTGGGGCAGGGCTGGGCCCTAGTTATTTTTGAGGCAATAAAGGTGGCACAAT
>NW_020697509.1:0-675 GCF_002925995.2 Terrapene triunguis | reverse complement strand
GGGTCATCAATATAAGAATGGCTGGGTTCAGATCAAATATCCTGTGTGGATGTAAATGCTGTATGGTTAAACTTTTCCTGTCCCAAATGCTCATTGGGCAATGGGGGTATTGGAGACAATCCTTGCCTGGGAACTACTTCAATTAGCTTTTTTATTTTAGTTTTGGTTAAATGCAAGCAATAAGTGTGACTGAGACAGGCGCTGTGATTTCCCCTCTAATTTCCCATTGATCAGACAATCTGGAACTTCCCTGCTTTTTTGTTCCTAACATTTCTTCATTGTGAATTTTTGCTTTTTCTTATTAAACCCTTTTTGAAGATCTGTTCCAGGCCTGATGTTTCTCTCATGAGGTGTGTTGGATGGCTCTATGTGGACCAGCAGGGAGAGAGATGGAGACTGATGTGACGGGTTTGGTCACAGAGACCCCCTTGGGACTGGCACCTGATGTGCTGAGATTACCTCTGAGCCCATTTCCCCTGCCAGCTTGGGACTCCAGAACCCTGCCTTGTTGAGCCAGACACGCTAGTCTGCTACAACACAGACCCAGGTCTGGTCCACACCCCCAAAGCTGCAGACTTTAACCAAAAACTTCTCATTAGGTCTCCTATCTCCAGCACCCAGACACCCAGCTCCCAATGGGATCTAAACCCCAAATAAATCCATTTTATTCTTTAC
>NW_020697508.1:0-2400 GCF_002925995.2 Terrapene triunguis | reverse complement strand
GTTTCATCCTCTTCCTCTTCCTCGTCTGACTCAAGTGAGAATGATTCGGGTGCATCAGGAACCGGCAGTCCTTCTCCGTGGAGTACTGGGCGTATAGCTGATGGAATGTTTGGATAATGCACAGTCCACTTTTTCTTCTTGTTCATGCTCTCTGTATGTGTGTATATATATATCTCCTCAATATATGTTTCACTCTATATGCATCCGAAGAAGTGGGCTGTAGCCCACGAAAGCTTATGCTCTAATAAATATGTTAGTCTCTAAGGTGCTGTGACGGGTTGGATCACAGAAACCCCCTTGGGAGCTGCCACCCGATGTGCAAAGACTACCCCTGCTTCTGTTTTCCCTGCCAGCTCAGGACTCCAGCACCCTGTCTTGCTGAGCGAGACACTCCAGTCTGGCTCCAGACACAGACCCAGGGTCTGAATCACTTGTCCCAAAGCTGCAAGTTTATCTAAAAACAGCTCATAGAAGTGTGCTTGTCTTTAGCACTCAGATGCCCAACTCCCAATGGGGTCTAAACCCAGATAAATCCGTTTTACCCTGCATAAAGCTTATGCAGAGTAAACTCATAAATTGTTCGCCCTCTATAACACTGATAGAGAGATATGCACAGTTGTTTGCTCCCCCAGGTATTAATATATACTCTGAGTAAATTACTAAATAAAAAGTAATTTTATTAAATTCAGACAGTAGGATTTAAGTGGTTCAAAGTAGTAACAGACAGAACAAAGTAAGTCACCAAGCAAAATAAAATAAAATGCGCAAATCTATGTGTAATCAAACTAAATACAGATAATCTCACCCTCAGAGATGCTTCAGTAAGTTTTTCTCAGACTGGACACCTTCCAGGCCTGGGCACAATTCTTTCCCCTGGTACAGCTCTTGTTGCAGCTCAGGTCATAGCTAGGGGATTCTTCATGATGGCTCCTCTCCTTCTCTGTTCTCCTCCACCCCTTTATATATCTTTTGCATAAGGCGGGAACCCTTTGTCCCTCTGGGTTTCCACCCCCCCTCACTGGAAAAGCACCAGGTTAAAGATGGATTCCAGTTCAGGTGACATGATCACATGTCACTGCAAGACTTCATTACTCACTTGCCAGCACACACATATACAGGAAGACTCACAGGTAAATACAGCCATTTGCAGACAATGGGAGTCATCAAGATTCCAAACCATCCTTAATGGCCAACACTTTACATAATTACAATAGGCCCTCAGAGTTATGTTTTATATTTCTAGTTTTAGATACAAGAGTGGTACATTTCTACAAATAGGATGATCACACTCAGTAGATTATGAGCTTTGTAATGATACCTTACAAGAGACCTTTTACACGAAGCATATCCCATTTGCATTATAGTCACTTATTACACTGCTCTACAGCCAAAATGCTTCTGAAATAAATGTAGTCAAACTTTACTAATTCTGGGTCACTGAGAACAAAAATGATGCTTAAAATTGTTGATTGGCTCTAGTTTTCAAGATATGCTATTGGGTCAGTATATACGACCCTTGACTTGGGAATGGCGGAGGATAAGTGAGTTATAAAGGGAAGGGATCTCAATTTAAACCAGAAATGACTAAAATACATCTTTGACTGGATCTAGGAATAAATCTATGACTGGGTTTGGACAGTACTTGCTTTTTAGGCAAAACAATGAATGATGCAATCTGAAGCTGGTATTGCGTCATACATGATATGAATTGCATCATGTTATTCCTAGAAGTCATGGATGATGCAATCATAACAAAGCTTACATCACTCTGCTGAACAAATTGCCCTATATCAGCTCTAGAAATCATACAGTGTCATGCTCTCTTATTTGTCAGTGTTTGATTTTGCAAAGGGACACATTTCTGTTTAGCCAAAGTGAGCAGAGATGCCTCGTACTTGTGTGAGCAGTGCAGATATATTCCATCTCCTAGAACTGGAAGGGACCTTGAAAGGTCATCGAGTCCAGCCCCCTGCTTTCACTAGCAGGACCAAGTACAGATTTTGCCTCAGATCCCCAAGTGGCCCCCTCAAGGATTGAACTCACAACCCTGGGTTTAGCAGGCTAATGCTCAAACCACTGAGCTATCCCTCCCCCTAATTAACTTCTGCTATGTTTGTGGTGAAGTGACTTTTGCATCACAAACGCACAGTATAACCACTATGGTTAAGAAAGTCTATCACCTTTATTTTGGCTGCAAAATTGGAGATCAGGACAAGAGGTGGGCCCCACACATATGCTGCAACACTTGTGCAACAAATCTTCGCCAGTGGTTGAACAGGAAAAGGAAATCTATGCCTTTTGCAGTGCCAATGATTTGGAGAGAGCCAACAGATCATACCAGCAATTGTTACTTCTGCATGGTGCCTCCAGTTGGGAAAGGTGTGTCAAAGAAGAAAAAGT
>NW_020697507.1:0-20163 GCF_002925995.2 Terrapene triunguis | reverse complement strand
AGTACTACTGCAGGAAACATATGAAAAGCAATGCCCTGTTGCTTATGGAAGCCGAAAATTAACACCCCATGAGTCCAATTATATGGGCCTTACAGAAATGGGAATACATAACAGGACAAGCTCCTATTATTGTAACCACAGCTCACACCCTTGTAAAGCTGATTCTGCAAGAAAAGACTTCTATTAGTGATCATCGTTTGGCTAAGTGGGCCCTGATTCTACAGAACTGCAGGCTTGTGGTAAATAAAGTAAAGGAACCATCACTACTTCCATATGCTCTAATAATAGAAGGAAAACAACATGAATGTCCTGTACCCATACAGACACAGTACATGTGGCCTGTTCAAGAAGCTGGGGATCTACTACAGGCAATACGGGATCACAAGTGGGTATGGTTTACAAATGGATCTAGTTTTTACAAGGAAAGTCAACTTGTTTGTGCAGTAGCAGGTGTTTGTTTTCAGAACAAGAACTGGCAATCCCATGTGAAAAAATGTCAGCCCAGGGATGCAAAGTGGCAGCAGTCAAGCTAGCATCCGAAGCAACTCCCTTGGACTGTGATGTGGTCATATGCTGTGACTCTCCATGGACTGTGCAAGGAGTAAGCATATGGGCACCCATATGGGAACAGCAGGAAGGCAAAGAAGTTGCATACTGGGATTACTGGAGAACTATTATTGATATTATTCGGAAAAGGGCTGGTTCCACAGAAATCAAGCACGTTAAGGCTCATGCTAAACAACATATTCTGGAAGGATACTACAATGCGAAAGTGGATGAAATGGCTAAGGAAGCAGCAGCTACAACATTTCCTGTGGTTCACAGTAACATCAAAGTGGTAACTCAATGTCAAATGAAAAAAATAAGCAAATCCAGGAAAACTGCAAACAAACACTGATACAGCTGATTAAAGTTTTCTGAAACAACACAAAGCATTCATACAGTATGAAGACCAGAAATGAAAACAAGTGGGACAAAGAATAACAGAAGTAGAAGGAAAATGAAAAACGAAAAACAAAATGTAATCATAGCAAAACAAGGAGATTAAAAAAATGGGTACCTCCAGAACATAAAAAAAAAATTGGATTTGTACATGAACAAGGACATTTTGGAGCTAAAAAAACATTAGCACAAGTAAAAAGTCATGTGGTGGCCAGAAATGAACATGCATATTAACAAATTTTGTCAACAATGCTTGGTGTGTGCCCAAGTTAACCCTAAAAGCAAGGGGTGGGGGATACTAAAACATCAACCTAACACTAAGGGCCCGTGGCAAAAATTACAAATGAATTACATTGGACCTTTAAAAAAAATCTCCTAACAAAAACAAACAACAACACTCTTTTGCTTGGTGGTCATAGATAATTTTTCAGGATGGGTAAAAGTAATCCCCACAACAAATAACACAGCTCAAACTACAGCTCAGGCTTTATGGACTCAAATGCTAAGCAAATGGGGTATACCCGTGATCATAAATAGTAATCAAGGACCCCACTTCGTGGAAGAAGTGGTAAAAGCATTATTATTAATAATGAAAATCAAACAAAAATAGCATCTGTTCTACCACCCACCGAGTGCAGGAAAAGTAAAAAACAGCCTTGACCAAGCAAATTCAAACACAAGGCTGAAATTGGAAAACTGCTTTACCTGCAATCCTGATGACCATAAAAGCCTTGGAATAAGCTGAAAGTAAGTACTCATCTTTTAAGTTAATGACAGGTCAAGCTATGAGAACTCCTAAATTCCTGCTCCCACCTAAAAAACAGATACCTGAATGGTGCAGAAGAAAGTTTGAATAGCAGATTTAGTGCAATCCATTAAAAAAAATTGGGCACAAAAAAATCAGCAAAGACAAAAGGAAGAACAAAAAGAACCATCTGGGTACCAATGGAAAATAGAAGACAAAGTAATGGTGAAAAAATTGGTAAGTAAAAAAAAAAAAAAAAAGCTCAAACCCACATGGAGAGGGACCATTCCCTGTAAAATATGTGGCCAGTCCTATAGTGGTTCTGGTGGCCACTCGAAATGGGAATATATGAAAACATTCTGATCAAGTCAAACTGCATCCAAAGTATAATAGTTCATAAATATATAAGGTAAATATAAAATAGTATATATTCATGTAAAATGTACTAACCTATAAGGCCCGGTTAGAGGCCTGTGTTTTGTTTGTTTATTTGTTTTCACAAACTAATCCATGAAGGCAAAAAATATACCGGGGAACCTGTTTCGTTTGGTCATCTATGGGCTCGTCTGCCATGTGGCTACTGAATCACCATCCATCTGTCCCACAGGAGAGGCGACCAGAGATTGTAAAATGAAGCAATTCCAACAACAATGGGGGCTTATACCAAGGATACACACAGATTTTCTCCTCCGAATTGGGGGTACTAATCTTGAATGGGTAAGGGAGTAAGAAATAGGACTAAATGTTTAGTCACCCCTCATGGAAAGGTAATTAAAGCAACAACAACAACAAAAGTATGACTTGGAACTGGAATGTCACAAAACTATGAAGTAAAGGTCCTGTATGGTGAACCTACCCCCGACCAGGAAAAGGTTCTTGTAAAAAAATGGTCTCCAACTTATTTGAAAATGCATGGAAAAAATTTGAAGCAGAATTTGTAAAACCAGGGAAGTATCTGTATAAAAGAATAAAATGGAGATTCTGATATGAGCATCCATTCACCTTACTTCCACCTTTTATAGGATGCAGACCTATAATAGCACCTCTGCCAACTGAAAAAGCAGAAGCAAAAATTCGAAAACGGTCCCTAACTGCTGAAAATAATATAAATTTAGGCACAGTTCCAACTGGCATGAACCTTACTATAAATAACGGTTCAGAGCCGTCCTCTGTAGCTTTGTCCAAAGGTTATGTTTCAACAACGCTTATCTCCCCAGAATTAAAAAAAGAAGAAGCAGAAAAAAATAAGAACACACAACTTTTTATCCAAGCAGCTGATTCCTTGGTTCAAAAACTGGAAAAAAAAAAAAAAAATGGTCAAACCTGATAAATGTCATGATGAGGAAAAAAACTAAATGTGGAAAATAGAGAAGTTTGGCACTGTATGGTAACAAAATCTGTTAATCCCTTTGGGGCCAAAAAAAACACTCAAGGAATATGAACCTTTCATGTAACAAATAGAGCAGGTGTTTATTAGGAAACACATGGAGCCTCTCTAACCGAAGGGGAAAAAATAAAAAAAACTTTAAAGCAACTAATGCAGTCAGCACACACTGAAAAACAAGGAAAACCAATGAATCAAAAGCTGGGATATTCTGTAATGAAATTAAGTAAATTGTTGGGGAAAAAGCATTTTAAATATTGTTAAACAAATAAGGGATTTTGCTCAGGATTATCCTGGAAAAAAGTTTGTATAAAAACCCAGGAAATCTTAAAAGAACAATAAAAAAAATCTTAAAACAGAGCCAAAAAGAAACTTGACCCCAGACTCTTAACTGGGCATTGAGTTACTACTCTTATATTAATCAATCATTCCAAGATACCTGAAAGGTGCAAGTGCATACATGTACCATATGCCAGTGCACTCTCGTCCTTTCTGGTATAGCCAATGGAAAGGCACAAGAAGTGTGTCCGGTAATATATGCCAGCAGCTGGAAAAATAAAACAAAATAGTACCAGAAGAAAATGAATTATGGTAAATACCTGAATTAAAATAAAAGCAAATACTGGAAGCCCAATGAAAATGGGGTACCTTGGTTAAAAAAAAATTGAAATTTAAAATAAAAAGAAGGTAATCTCAACATAAACTTGCAGTAAAAAAATGGTTGGTGGAAATGATATAAAATAAACCAAAATATATGTTGGCATAAAAAAAAGGGTAATGTAACAATAAACAACCAAACCTGGTTTATGGACCAAGAAATGTGGTGTATTCATGAAAATATAACTCATTTCCAGTACGAACAATATCAATGGCACCCCCAAATGACTAAAATCTTTATGACTCACCCTAAATTAACATTGCCAAGTTTAAAAAAAATCAAGTAAAATATTACAGATTGGAATATAAAAATACAAACTAATCAAGGCACACTGGACCAAATAGTCAACTAAACTAATAATATCTGTAAAAGGTATGCTTGCTCAAAAATATAACATTGTTTAAAAAGCTGTAAAAAAACCAAAATCTCAAATGTGTGCTTGGTACAATGTTGTATGTCAAGGAACATGAAATAAAGTTAATTGGGTAATGTTATTTTGTATTACTGAAATTGCTGTATTCTTCCTTATATGTTTCTGTTCTAAATATCAGATCTGTAAGCAATATAAAAAAAACAAGCTTTGCAAAAAACTTATAAAATTGAGTTGTTAAATTATGCAACTAATAATCGTAAAATAATGCTTTAAGTTTTATAAAAACAAAAAAAACCCACACATAATCTAATAGCGTACAAATTGCGGGTATGGTGTGGCCATACTGAATGAATGGTGTGAGCATAACTTGATATGACTTAAACATGGCTGAAGGGCTGCAGAGGATCCTGGGAGCAGGGTTCCTTTAAGCAGAAGCAGATTTGATAAAGGACTGGCAAAGCCTGCATGTGTGATCGATATTGAACCTATTGGTTGGCAAATATGGGCCCATGCAAAAGTTAATATCACATGTAAAGTTCCAGCATGGAGCACAGGTTGACCTGGTTGTAGTGACCTTGCAGCAAGGACACCGCGCAGAGAGCCAGAGTGAATGATTGATGAGTGAGTAAACGTGGAGTGGAGTGGTGTGGAGTGATTTTCGTTCAGTACCTCTCCAGTCCCTTCTAAAATACTAATTAAATAAAATAATAACCACGTGCCCACTGGGCATGCTTTTAAGACATGTGACTCCTTTGAGGAAAAAGAGTATAAAAATCAAGCAAAGTAAATTACTATTGGTTGAGATTCCTTAATTAACGCTTAAAGAAGCAACGCTGCCAGACAGAGTAACCAAAACTCTGCTCCGTGGGCTCGAGTAGGACTGTGAACCAGAGGGGTCTAAAGACAGTCAAGGCCTTGTCTTGAGGGAATCCGAGACAGACCAGAGGGCTGAGAAGAACAGACCTGGAGAGAAAAAGCCATCCATAGAACTGGTAACCACCTTCTCTGTTTGCCAAGCAGGAACTGTGTGAGGCTAGCGCAGGGCCTGTTTGTGTGTGTTTGTAAAAGAGAGACTTGTTAAGAGGAATTTATAGCTCTTAATGTATAGCCCTTAATATCTAATATAGGAGTTATGTGCTTAATGTAACCCTTGTGTAATTCCTTCTCAAGGAACTGCTGTGCATTTAAAATAATTGCTGTGGACCCTTTTCACTGGTATGAAAGTAATCTGCTCCACTGGGAGCCAGTAGAGATCCAATTCAGGGGTAGTAGCGTCCCCTGTTGTCAACACCGAGCACCCCCTGCCACTTCCCCAGCAGCTCTTACAGCTCTCACAGCAGCACCCCTGGACACCAACATGATGATTCAAATGGGAGGGTTTGCAGGATCAAGCCCTCATTGGCTCTCTCCAGAGGTGAAAGTAAGCCGGTCCGGTCCGGTACGGCGTACCGGCAAGAGCCAGTATGCCGTGCTGGACCGCACCGGCTTCCGCGGCGGGGATTTAAAGGGCTCTGGGCTCCCCACAGCGGGGAGCCCAGAGCCCTTTAAATCCCGCCCGCAGCTCTGGCAGCTGGGCTGGGGACAGGATTTAAAGGGCTCAGAGCTCCCCGCCGCAGCGGGGAGCCCAGAGCCCTTTAAATCCCGCCCGCAGCTCCGGCGGCTCGGCTGGGGACGGGATTTAAAGGGCTCGGAGCTCCGCGGCAGCCGGAGCCACGGTCCCTTTAATTTGCCCCTGAGCCCCGGGGCCTCCCAGCCACCTCTGCAGCTGGGAGCCCTGGGTTGATTTGAAGGCCCTGGGGCTCCCAGCCACAGCCGGAGCCCCAGAGCCTTTAAATTTTGAGAGGCCCAGCCTCTTCCGGTTGAGGCTACGCCTCTTCCGGATGAGGGCACGCCCCCTTCAGGATTCCGACAGTACCAGTAAGTCCTGTAAGTTACTTTCACCCCTGGCTCTCTCATATATTATTGCTCCACATTTCATACAGCAGCGGGTGGGATTCGGGAAGGGGGTCTGAGCAAGGGAGGGGAGACACCATCACTAGAACCCAGGTGGGGAAGAGGCTGAGATCCAGGCAGCTGAAGTTGGTCAGCCTGTTAGGAACTGCTTCCCATTGGAATTTGCTACCAGTAGCAAAAACCTACATTCACTTGGTGCCTACATTTTTGCAGTAATAGTCCCCTAAGTGCCTGTGTATCTGCCTCTACACATGTGCGCTGCTGCCCCCCACTAGGCACCCACACACCTGTCTCCTGCCCGATCCCTAGCACGACCCTGAATCTAGCGAAAATAGGTGCTCCTCCGTTTATCTTGCCTTCAGGGCCCAATTCAGCAGGTCTGCTCAGAGGCAGACCAGCAGATCAGGTCCCATTCAAAATCTGGCCAGAGGAGGAGGTGCCAGCCCAGTGATTAGAGCACTCACCTGCAATATGAAGAGAGACCCAGGTTCATGTCCCCTCTGTGTGCAGGAGAGAAAGGACTTGAACTGGGGTCTCCCACACCTCTTAGGAGAGCTCTCTAATAATTTGTTCCAGCATCTTTCCAGGTACTGAAGTTAGGCTGACTGATCTATAATTCCCTGGGTCCCTTTTGTTCCCCTTTTTAAAGATAGGTTCAATGTTTGCCCTTCTCCAGTCCCGGGGTCCTCATCCCCCCTCCTCCATGAGTTCTCAGAGATAATCATTAACAGTTCTGAGATTGCTTCAGCCAGTTCCTTAAGTGCCCTCAGGTGAATTTCATCAGGCTCCACCAACTTGAATACATCTAACTTATCTAAATATTCTTTAGCCTGTTCTTTCCCTATTTTGGCTAGCGTTCCTTCCCCGTTGCTGTTAATATTGTGTTGAATATCTGGTCACAACAAATCTTTTTAGTGAAGATTGAAGCAAAATAGGCATTAAACACCTCAGTGTCAGTGACTGGGACATGGGCAATCATGCCTAGTGGTCAGAGCAGGAGTCAGTACCCAGGAGTCAGAGACTTGATACCAGAGCCAGGGGTCAGAGCTGATGTCAAAGATCAGGAATCTGAGTCAAGGGGTCAGAATTGGGTTAGCTGGAATGAGGCAAAATGAGGAGCAGGGCTGGAACAAGCAGATGCAGGCACTATCACAGCCATGGGTGATGCTTTAAGCAGCCATTAAGCTGCTGCTGGGCTTAAGAGCTGGTCTGCTGACTCTTCCAACCAATCAGGTGGTGTAGCCAGTCAAGCAGCCTAATACAGGCCAGTTGTGCTCATTAGGTTTCCCAGAGACTGTCTCTGCTGCAGGCCCTGATTCCTGACACTTAGCCTTCTGGAGGTTGTCAGTTATTAGCTCTCCTTCTTTGCTAAGTAGAGGGCCTACACTTTCCTTCATCTCTTTTCTTGCTCTGAGTCCTAACATATTTATAGAACTTCTTCTTCTTGCCTTTTTTTTGTCCCTAGCTAGGTGTAGCTAAATTTCTGACTTAGCCTTTTTCATTTTATCCCTATGTGCTTGTGCTAGTCTCCTGTACTCATTCTTAGCAACTTGTCCATGTTACCACTTTTCCTAGGATTCTCTTTTGATTTTCAGGTCATTAAAAAGCTCCTGATGGAGCCATATTGGCCTCTTACTGTTCTTCCTATCTTTTCTTTGCATCAGGATAGCTTGCTGTTGCACCTTTAGTAGTGTCTCTTTGACAAACTGCCAGCTCTCCTGGACTCCTTTTTCCTGTAGATTTTCTTCCCATGGGACCTTAGCTGTCAGTTCTCTGCGTTTGTTAAAGTCTGCTTTCAAAGTCCGTTTTCCTTATTCTGCTACTCTCACTCTTTCCTTTCTTTAGAATCATGAAATCTATCATTTCATGGTCACTTTCACTCAAATTGCCTTCAACCATCAGATTCACAACCAATTCCTTTGACCCCATTAGTCAGAATCACGTCTAAAATGGCTACTCCCCCGGTTACTTCCTCCACCTCTGAAACAAAAGGTGGTCCCTAATACATTCCAAAAACTCATTGGAACCTTTTGTATTTTGCCGTACTGTATTGCTTTTCCAACAAATGTCTGGGTAGCTAAAGTCTCCCATTACTACCAGGTCTTGTGTTTTGGATATTTCTGTTATTTGTTCTAGAAATGCCACATCCTGATTTGGGGGTTTATAGTAGACCCATATCATGACATAGCCTCTGTTTTTCCCCCTTTTATCTTAACCCATTGTAAGTGCCAAGGGCATAGGCAATTTTGCCTAGCGGTCACAGCTGGGCTGAGCTCTGCCCACAAGGGAAGGGAGTTACTGGGTCAGAGTAAGGGAAATTACAATGCCAGGTTCTGTAAACAAGAGTGAGGGTCAGAGTCAGGCCAAGTCAGAGAACAGAGGCAGTACCAGGTTAGGATCATGAGTAAGGGTCAAAGTCAAGCTGGAATCACTGATCAAGAGATGCAGCGTAGTAGTAGCTAGCCAAGATCTATGTGATTGCCCAGATATCTTCCTGGGGCAACCCCTGGGTTAAGTAAGGGCACTTAGCCAATCAGAGGGCTGCAGGCTACTGTCACTCTGGGTCTCGTGGGTGGTACTTCCAGCGGTGCCTATTCTCCATAGTGTTCCCTGGCTGTACCTCTGCAGGGCCTTCCAGTGGCATTGTGGGATTAGTAGCTGCCCAAGGCTCTACAGACCCACATTCTAGTCCCTGGGTCCTTACACCCATAGACTTTCAACTGGTCTGCCTCTCACCTCCTTCTAGAACTCAGAACAAGTGAATATATTCTTGATGTATAGCATAACACCTCATCCCTTTTTTCTCTGCCTATCCTTCATGAACAAGCTGTACCCCTCTATACCAATATTCCATCATGAGATTTATCCCACTAAGTCTCTGTGATGCCAATTAAGTCATAATTTAGCTCATGTACTAATACTTCCAGTTCATTCCCTATACTCCTTGCATTTGTGTATAGACATCTAAGGGTATGTCTACACTACGAGAGTAGTTCGATTTTAGTTAAATCGAATATGTGCAATCGATATTAGAAAGTCGAACGTATGTGTCTACACTAAGGACAGTAATTCGACTTTGTCAGTCCACACTACCAGGGAAAGCGTCGACATTGGAAGCAGTGCACTGTGGGCAGCTATCCCATAGTTCCCGCAGTCCCCGCCGCCCATTGGAATTCTGGGTCGATCCGCCAATGCCTTCTGGGTAAAAAAATGTGGCGAGGGTGCTTTTGGGTAACTGTCGTCATCCGTCAGTCACTACCGCCCTCCCTCCCTGAAAGCGCCGGCGGGAAATCAGTTCGCGCACTTTTTGATCAGTGACAGCGCGGACGCCACAGCACTGCGATCATGGATCCCGCTGCGACCATCGCTGCAGTTGTGGCCGTTCTCAACACCTCGCAGCTTATCATACACCTTTCCCTGAGGCAGATGCAGAGAAATCAGGCGAGGAGGCTACGGCACCGCCGTGAGGGCCTGAAGTCGGAGAGTAGCACAGAGCTGTCAGAAACCACGAGCCCCAGCGCCCAGGACATCACGGTGGCAATGGGGCATGTGGATTTTGTTGAACGGCGATTCTGGGCCCGGGAAACAAGCACGGACTGGTGGGACCGCATAGTGCTTCAGGTCTGGGATGAATCCCAGTGGCTGCGAAACTTTCGCATGCGGAAGGGGACTTTCCTCGAACTTTGTGAGTTGCTGTCCCCTGCCCTGAAGCGCAAGGACACCCGCATGCGAGCAGCCCTGACTGTCCAGAAGCGAGTGGCCATAGCCCTCTGGAAGCTTGCAACGCCGGACAGCTACCGGTCAGTCGCGAACCACTTTGGCGTGGGCAAATCTACCGTGGGGGTTGTTGTCCTGCAAGTAGCCAAGGCAATCGTCAAGGTACTGCTGTCAAAGGTAGTGACCCTGGGAAACGCGCAGGCCATCATAGATGGCTTCGCTGCGATGGGATTCCCAAACTGCGGTGGGGCTATAGATGGGACTCACATCCCTATCCTGGGACCGGGCCACCAGGCCAGCCAGTACATCAATAGAAAGGGCTACTTTTCAATGGTGCTGCAAGCACTGGTGGACCATCGGGGACGTTTTACAAACATCAACGTCGGATGGCCGGGCAAGGTTCATGACGCTCGCGTGTTCAGGAACTCTGGTCTGTTTAGACAGCTGCAGGAAGGCATTTACTTCCCGGACCACAAGATAACTGTTGGGGATGTGGAGATGCCTACAGTGATCCTCGGGGACCCAGCCTACCCGCTAATGCCCTGGCTCATGAAGCCCTATACTGGGGCCCTGGACACTGCACAAGAACTCTTCAACTACCGGCTGAGCAAGTGCAGAATGGTGGTGGAGTGTGCTTTTGGCCGTCTCAAGGGGAGATGGAGAAGCTCACTGACTCGCTGTGATCTCAGCGAAACCAATATCCCCATCGTTATTGCAGCTTGCTGTGTGCTCCACAATCTCTGTGAGAGCAAGGGGGAGACCTTTATGGCGGGGTGGGAGGTTGAGGCAAATAGCCTGGCTGCTGATTACGCCCAGCCAGACAGCCGGGCGATTAGAAGAGCCCAGCGGGACGCGCTGTGCATACGGGAGGCTTTGAAAGCCAGTTTCAAGGCTGAGCAGGGTACCCAGTGACTTTTAAGTTTGTGGACACAGAAGCTGAACTTGCCCCCGTTTCTTTACCCAGTTGCCGTCGACTATCCTCTCCAGTTACATACCCCCTTCACCCCCTTCCCAAAAAATAAAATCTGTTCTGTTTTGTTAATGGACACCGTTGTCTTTATTACTGTTTTCGCGGGAATGTTTTAAACCTGGGACGCAGACTGTGGCGGGGGGCGGGTTTAGTGTTGTGATGCAAATGATGCTTCTAAACTCCAGGAATGACAGGCTCCGCGGTGGTGGACTGGTTGTTTCAACGGAGCCTGCCAGCCCTCCTGGCCGGGACTGCGTGTATGTGTCGGCTATGTGACTGTCTTGCAGGGGGAGGAGGGTTACAGATCCCCTGCTGCGCAGCTCTGTGATCCAGGGTAAGGACCGCTGCATAAGATCTGTAACTGCCCTCCCCCGCCACCAAGTCACAGAGCAACACCACCCCCCCCACCACACAGAACATGAAAACCACCTCCCAGACTGACCAGGATAACTAGTCACTGCACTGTATATGTGCCCTGCTGCTGGACCTGCCCCCTGCTAAAGGTGACTGTCCTGTCCAATTACCAAGCCCCTTCCCCCCCCTTCAGACAGACTCTCATCTAAAAGAAGAGGATGGAAACAATAATGAACAAAAACGTATTTTTTATTAACAACCGCACATGGAACGGGGGGGTGAAACTTGGACGGGGTCTTGTGTGAGGCGGGTAGGAAAGGACTTTTCAAATTTTGGGGAATGAGAGCCTTCTAGTGGTAGAGCAGTCCGCAGGGGTGGAGTGAAATTTTTCACGGCCCCTTCCGCCCCTCCGTGTTTGGACTTTGGGTGAGGGGGATATGGGACTTGGTGGCGGGGCAGGGCAGTTAGAGAGAGACTGCAGCGGGGCTCTCTCCTCCTGCCTCCGGTCCTGCAGAACATCCACAAGGCGGCGGAGCGTGTCCGTTTGCTCCCTCATTAGTCCAAGCAGCGTTTGAGTAGCCTGCCAGTCCTCCTGTCGCCACCTCTCCTCCCGTTCCATGTTTGCCCGGTGCATTTGGGACAAGTTCTCCCTCCACTGTGTCTGCTGGGCTGCCTGTGCTCGGGAGCATCCCATTAGTTCAGCAAACATGTCTTCCCGTGTCCTCTTCTTCCTCCTCCTAATGTGCGCTAGCCTCTGGGCAGATGTGGCTGTGGGAATTGGAAAAAGGGAGTGAATTCCTGAGACAGATCAATGTATCTGTGAACAGAGAACATTGTCTTTCAACAAGACCATGCAGAGCACCTATCACACGCGCACTGAGGACAAGGTCGAATTTTCGGCCCTCGCCTACAGTGCCTGCGGTCTTGCTGTGGCGAGCTGAGGAGCAGGGCAGGACACCGGACTTTGTCTAGCTGTCAAACATGGTAAGCCGTAGACTTGTGGCTGCTTAAAACTTTAAGAGTGGCACTGGCCTCCTTTCGCATAGAAAGCAATGCGAGTCTCTGCTGGCAGCAATCCTGCAAGCATGAACTCTGGCCCTGTCCCACCCCCTCGCGGCTGTAAACCGCGTGGCTGTAAACCGGCGGTTGCAGTTCTGTAAAGGGACGGGCAAGCAGTCCCAATACTAACTTTCCCCTACCTAATTCACAGCAGGGAGTCATGCCAGACATCACCCTCCTGAAGGTCTCGGAGAGCCAGAAGGAGCGGATGCTTCGTGACAGCCTGCAGAAACCGGGGCCATTTGCTGCAATGCTCTGCAAGGCCATGATCCCCGAGTACCTGCTGGCGTTGTGGCAGGGAAACGTCTCATACCACGGGGGGCCTAACAAGCTCTCCCTGCCCAGGAACCTGCTCATGAGGCTTGAAAAACACCTGCAGGAGACCTATGAGGAGTTCTCCCCGGAGGATGTCGCCTCTATCCCCGGATACATTGACCAGTTTTTGGGTTAGGTGCCCTTGGAGGGACAAAAGAGTGCAGCGTTTTGGGCATTATAATCATGAAGCGGACATTGTGAAATTTTTTGAAAATAGACTATATATTGAAGCGCCCAAAGACAGAGTAATCATGATACACTTTGCACAGATTCCCGTTTTGTTGGACTTTCCTGTTTACATGTTTTGAAGCACTTTACCCACTGTTAATATTTTAAATCTTCCTGTTTTGTTGTAAATAAATGTTTACATGTTTTAAAGCACTTTACCTATTGTTAATATTTTAAATATGCCAGTTATGTTATAAATAAATGTTTAGATATTTAAAACACTTACTGCTTGATCCTTCCCCTGAATCTGTGTCTGGGATAACGGCTGGGGAGGGTTGGTAGGGGATCTCTGTGAGGGTGATGAAGAGCTCCTGGCTGTCGGGCAAATCAGCGCTGTCGACTGCCTCGTCCTCCTCATCTCCTTCCTCCTCTTCCCCGTCCGCTGAGGAACCGGCCGCGGACAATATCCCATCCTCAGAGTCCACGGTCAGGGGTGGGGTAGTGGTGGCGGCCGCACCTAGGATGGAATGCAGTGCCTCGTAGAAACGGGATGTGTGGGGCTGGGATCCGGAGCGTCCGTTTGCCTCTTTGGTCTTCTGGTAGCCTTGTCTCAGCTCCTTGATTTTCACGCGGCACTGCGTTGCATCCCGGCTGTATCCTCTCTCTGCCATGGCTTTAGAGATCTTCTCATAGGTCTTTGCATTCCGTCTTTTGGAGCGCAGCTCGGAAAGCACGGACTCATCTCCCCACACAGCGATGAGATCCTAGACTTCCCGATCAGTCCATGCTGGGGCCCTCTTTCTAGTCTGAGATTGCACGGCCATCTCTGCTGGAGAGCTCTGCATCGTTGCCACTGCTGCTGAGCTCGCCACGGTGTCCAAACAGAAACTGCGATTCAAACTGCCCAGACAGGAAAAGGAATTCAAATTTTCCCGGGGTGTGGCTGGTCAGAGCATCCGAGCTCGGACTGCTGTCCAGAGCGTCAACAGAGTGGTGCACTGTGGGATAGCTCCCGGAGCTATTACCGTCGAATTCCATCCACACCTAGCCTAATTCGACATGGCCATGTCGAATTTAGCGCTACTCCTCTCGTTGGGGAGGTTTACAGAAATCGATTTAAAGAGAGCTCTATGTCGAACTAAATAGCTTCGTGGTGTGGACGGGTGCAGGGTTAATTCGATATAACGGCGCTAAATTCGACATAAAAGCCTAGTGTAGACCAGGCCTAAGACACTGGGTTAATTCTCCCATGTTATCCTTCTTGCTGCTCCTATGACCTTCTTGTAATTTTCCATTTCCTGAACTGTGCTCTGATACCTGAACTCTACACAGAATTCTAGTATCAGTCTCACCAATGTCATATGCAGAGGTACATTCAGCTCGCAACTCCCTACAGCCCTCTTTATACATCCAAGGATCACATTAGCCCTTTTTGCTCCAGCATCGCACTTGTCCACTAGGACCCCTAAATCCTTTCCAGGGACACTGCTTTCCAGGATACAGTCCCCCATTCTGTAGATAGGGCCTACATTCTTTAGGACAAATTTTCAAAAGTGTTTAGGCATCTCAAGATGCAAATAGGTGCCTGTAGGATTTCCAAAATACCTAAGCAGGTTAGACAAACACCTGTCAGGGGTGGTCTCTGCTGTATCTGCCACTGCACAGGGAGATGAACTCGATGGCTTCTTGAGGTCCCTTCCAGCCGTACAGGTCTGTGATTCCTATGAGGTCATGTGATAAAGAATAAACTTGTGCTAGAGGAAAAATAAAAAGAACAAATTGTGAAATAACAATTGTAAATTACAAAATCCTGGTAAGAACAAAGGAAATGTTCTGCTACGAACACTGTATGTGATTGCTTAAATACTAGCATCAATTACTATTTTCTGTGATTATTTATTGTTAGAACCTTACACTAAGCAGCACAGTGACATCCATCTGCACAATGTTAACCAAGGCGTGCTAAGGAAAACAGGAGTAACCAAAACACTGCTTTTAAACAGGAATTAAAAATAAATAAATAAACTGGAGTGAAATTGCATTTACAGCGGTTTATAGGAAACAGAGTAACAGTCAGGCATCGGGACAGTAGATAAGACCTCCATAAAGCGACAATGAATTATTTTGTGTAACAAAGACATATACGGTCATGTGCTTTAACACCACAGCCCTGGAGAGGGGTTGGGCCAGCAAGGAACATAAACCTCTCTGCCACCCATGTGCTATTTTGGCAACCACTGCACACGGCTCACCCCCTTGTGGTAACTTTTGTCCCCGCTGCCCCTCGCTATCCCGGGGTTTACCCCTCTGCCTCTGTCTGGCAGCGCACCTCCCCCTATCGTAACCCCAGTTGCTGCGCCCTCTCCCAGATTCTGTCTACCTGCCCCCGCCCCCCATTCCCCTGCCTCCACCAGCTATTCCACCCGCTTCTGGACACGTTTCGGCCCCTGCCCCATAAGCAGGGGGCCCCTCTGCAGCCCTTCAGCTGGGAGGAGATTCTGATGGCAAGTTGGGGCAGCGGCTTCAGCGGATGTTCCCGAGCACGTTCAGATCACTCCAGCCTGCTCAGTAACAGCTCAGCAACGTGGGGAAATTCCTTTCCTCCGCCCTCTCAGGGGCTGAGCTTCCTGCTGCTGCTGCCGCCTCCATTGTGATCTGGGAGCCTGGGCTGAGCAGCTGCTGCTCCCCAGCGGGGTCTGTCCAAGCCCCCTCTGTGCCCCCCAGCCCAGGTGGGGACTTTCTGCAGGGGCTGGAACCAGCCCCTGGGGCAGCCCAGGGCTCTGCCGATACCAGCTCCTGAGCCGGAGCCTGCAGGTGAGGGGAGAGACCCGGGGGAAAGGGCTGGGACCGGGCAGGAAAGTGACTCTGCACAAAGGGCCCCTCCTCGCCCCAGCTCCGCTCCCGGGCGGGGGTCTGCGAGTCCCAGAGCTGCTGCCCTCCCTGACCCCCCGCTCTCGTTAGCACTTGCAGGAGCCGATCCAGCTAGGAGAGTGAATGTCCCCAGCACACTGACCAAGGCTCCTGGGCAGAGGGGGAAGGAGATGGGAAAAACAGTCTGGAAGGGGCAGCAGGAGTTTATTGCGGAGGGAGGTTCCCGGCTCCCAGCCCTGCCCAGCTCCATTCCCTGCAGCGCCCCGGGGCAGATTGACTTTCCGGGGAACAAGGTCAGGAGCAGGGAGAGGAAAACCAGTTACTGCCTTCACCTGGTCCCTGCATTGCTGAGGGAATGTGCTGCCCTGGGGGACAGTGTCGGGGGGGATCCCCGAAACTGGCTCCTTTGATTCTGCTCTTTTCTAAGGCCAGGTTTACACTAGGAAATTAGGTCAGTATTGTGACAGCGTACCCCATAAGGCTTTATGGGGGGGTGTTTATAAATGTATGTATGATATAACTGAAATATGTTTTGTGCTGCCTGTGCCATGTAACATATCTCCGTAAAGGTTATGGTCTACTATATCTATTCATCCTATTTGTACATATATATCATTTTCTACTTGAGGTTAAGAATATGGGCTGTATGCTTGCTTGATTTCTAAGTAAGCTTTGTGAGGCATTTGGTCAGCTTCTTTAGGAAGGAATTCGCCAGGTTAAGTACCTGATCAGGAAACACTTGGGGAACAATGCATCTTGGAATGCTCCAATCCACATGAGAAGTCTTCCTGGAGACATGCAAGATACCATGTGGACAATGGCTTCAGCCTGTAAAGACTGAGTCATGCAGGGACATGTGACTTGCCCAGGTGACTCCAGAACTCCATCTTGGAGCTGGACTTTGCATAGGAGGGAGGAGGGGGGTCTCCTCCCACAAGAGAGAGTCTATTTAAACCTGGGGGAGACCCCTCCATTTGGTCTTCAGCTGGCTAAAGAAGGAACCTCTCCACACCCCCCCGAGGATACTTGAAGGAGACTAAAACAAAGGACAGTAACTACAGGGGGTGTGAGTGATTGCTGGACCCAGGCTAAAAGGAGATTAGCCTGTAAAAGGGAGTGCTCTGGAACTGGTGAGGAAATCATCTGTATTTAGTTTGATTAGACATAGATTTGCGCATTTTATTTTACTTTGCTTGGTGACTTACTTTGTTCTGTCTGTTACTACTTGGAACCACTTAAATCCTACTGTCTGTATTTAATAAAATCACTTTTTATTTAGTAATTTACTCAGAGTATGTATTAATACCTGGGGGAGCAAACAACTGTGCATATCTCTCTATCAGTGTTATAGAGGGCGAACAATTTATGAGTTTGCCCTGCATAAGCTTTATGCAGGATAAAACGGATTTATCTGGGTTTAGACCCCATTGGGAGTTGGACATCTGAGTGCTAAAGACAAGCACACTCCTGTGAGCTGGTTTTCAGGTAAACTTGCAGCTTTGGGACAAGTGATTCAAACCCTGGGTCTGTGTCTGGAGCCAGACTGGAGTGTCTCGCTCAGCAAGACAGGGTGCTGGAGTCCTGAGCTGGCAGGGAAAACAGAAGCAGGGGTAGTCTTGGTACATTGGGTGGCAGCTCCCAAGGGGGTTTCTGTGATTCAACCCGTCACAAGTATAATTACCTCACTCAGGGGTGTGAAAAATCCATACCCCAAGAAAAGTAACACAGTTAAACTGACCTAATCCCTGGTGTAGACCAGGGGTGGCCAACCTTCTGAAGCACTTAGAGGAGAGGAAAGTGATCAGGAACAGTCAGCATGGATTCACCAAGGGCAAGTCATGCCTGACTAACCTAATTGGCTTCTATGAGGAGATAACTGGCTCTGTGGATGAGGGGAAAGCAATGGAGATAACTGGCTCTGTGGATGAGGGGAAAGCAGTGGATGTGTTATTCCTTGACTTTAGCAAAGCCTTTGATACGGTCTCCCACAGTATTCTTGCTGCCAAGTTAAAGAAGTATGGGCTGGATGAATGGACTATAAGGTGGATAGAAAGCTGGCTAGATCATTGGGCTCAACGGGTAGTGATCAATGGCTCCATGTCTAGTTGGCAGCTGTTATCAAGCGGAGTGCCCCAAGGGTTGGTTCTGGGGCCGGTTTTGTTCATTATCTTCATTAATGATCTGGAGGATGGCGTGGACTGCACCCTCAGCAAGTTTGCAGATGACACTAAACTGGGAGGCGTGGTAGATATGGTGGAGGGGAGGGATAGGATACAGAGGGACCTAGACAAATTAGAGGATTGGGCCAAAAGAAATCTGATGAGGTTCAACAAGGACATGTGCAGAGTCTTGCACTTAGGACGGAAGAATCCATGCACTGCTACAGACTAGGGACCAAATGGCTAGGCAGCAGTTCTGCAGAAAAGGACCTAGGGGTAACAGTGGATGAAAGGCTGGATATGAGTCATCAGTGTGCCCTTGTTGCCAAGAAGGCTAACGGCATTTTGGGCTGTATAAGTAGGAGCATTGCCAGCAAATCAAGGGATGTGATCATTCCCCTCTATTCGGCATTGGTGAGGCCTCATCTGGAGTACTGTGTCCAGTTTTGGGCCCCACACTACAAGAAGTATGTAGAAAATTGGAAAGAGTCCAGCGGAGGGCAAAAAAAAAAGATTAGGGGTCTGGAGCACATGACTTATGAGGAGAGGCTCAGAGAACTGGGATTGTTTAGTCTGCAGAAGAGAAGAATGAGGGGGGATTTGATAGCTGCTTTCAACTACCTGAAAGGGGGTTCAAAGAGGATGGATCTAGACTGTTCTCAGTGGTAGGAGATGACAGAAGAAGGAGTAATGGTCTCAAGTTGCAGTGGGGGAGGTTTAGGTTGGATATTAGGAAAAACTTTCACTAGGAGGGTGGTGAAGCACTGGAATGGGTTACCTAGGGAGTTGGTGGAATCTCCTTCCTTTGAGGTTTTTAAGGCCCGGTTTGACAAAGCCCTGGCTGGGATGATTGAGTTGGGGATTGGTCCTGCTTTGAGCAGGGGGTTGGACTAGATGACCTCCTGAGGTCCCTTCCAACCCTGATATTCTATGATTCTATGAACCTGTGGCTCCAGAGCCACATGCGGCTCTTCAGAAGTTAATATGCGGCTCCTTGTACAGGCACCGACTCCGGGGCTGGAGCTACAGGTGCCAACTTTCCAATGTGCCAGGGGGTGCTCACTGCTCAAACCCTGGCTCTGCCACAGGCCCTGCACCCACTCCACCCCTTCCTGCCCCCTCCCCTGAGTCTGCCATGCCCTCGCTCCTTCTCTCCGCTCCCCCAGAGCCTCCTGCACGCCACGAAACAGCTCATCGGGGGAGGCGCTGATCAGCGGGGCTGCCGGTGGGAGTGGGGCGGGGGAGCTCATGGGGGGCTGCTGACGTATTACTGTGGCTCTTTGGCAATGTACATTGGTAAATTCTGGCTCCTTCTCAGGCTCAGGTTGGCCACCCCTGGTGTAGACAGTGCTAGATTGACAGGAGAATTCTCCCATGGACATAGCTACTGCCTTGTGGGAGGTGGAGCACCTACCTCGATAGGAGAAGCCTTCCTGTTGGCGTAGGTAGTGTCTTTACTGAAGATGCAGCTGTGCTGCTGCAGCACTGTAAGTGTGAACCTGCCCTAAGATTTGGTTCAGAGACTTTTAAAAATTTCTCAGTCCTGGTCTACACTACGAGTTTAGGTCAAATTTAGCAGCGTTAGATCGATTTAACCCTGCACCCGTCCACACGACGAAGCCATTTTTGTCGACTTAAAGGATTCTTAAAATCGATTTCTGTACTCCTCCCCGATGAGGGGATTAGCGCTGAAATCGACATCGCCGGGTCGAATTTGGGGTAGTGTGGACGCAATTCGACGGTATTGGCCTACAGGAGCTATCCCAGAGTGCTCCATTGTGACTGCTCTGGACAGCACTTTGAACTCAGATACGCTAGCCAGGTACACGGGAAAAGCCACGGGAACTTTTGAATTTCATTTCCTGTTTGGCCAGCGTGGCGAACTCAGCAGCACTCAGCAGCACAGGTGACCATGCAGTCCCCCCCAGAATGTTTCTACATTTCTACATTTGCTTAACGGCAAAAGTATCATGCCTCGCTAGCGATCCTGCCCGAGCCAGGTCACTGAGTCACGTGCACTCTGCACTGTGTCAGCCTTGGGTGGGGGCATGACCGCTTTGTGAGCAGGAAGACCATAGATATAGACATTGCATTAGGTAGCTTCTGTAGCTAGAGAAAACATTCCTGTGCATTCGGCAAAGTCTGTGGCAAAAAAAGAGAAGCCCCGTAGTGTAGTGGTTATCACATTCACCTAACACACAAAAGCCCCGTAGTGTAGTGATTATCACATTCACCTAACCCATGAAACGTCCCTGGTTGGAAACAGGTCACTGTTCCTTTTTTGACTCCCCTCCTGCATTTTTAGTCTTAGAACAGACCGCGCTGTGAAATTTTACTTTGAATTATATCAATTATGAGTTAAATAATATGGAAGCTCTCTCTAAGTTATAGTCTCGGGTTCCTTACCCTTTCAGCTGCTCTGATAAATTAACATTTTTGTTAGGGGTGCGGGAAAATTTTCATGAAGCCTTTTATAGGGACTAATGCTCTCTAGG
>NW_020697506.1:0-1214 GCF_002925995.2 Terrapene triunguis | reverse complement strand
ACTGTGAAATGCTGCTTGCTGTGACTGTGTGAGAGAGAGAGGTGGGGGTGAGGGGAGGCTGCTGCTGTCTGAATTTACAAGACAGCATGCTGACACGCTCTCAGCACTCCAAAATACCTACACACAACACACTCCCTGTCACACTCCGCCCCACCCTAGCATTTACCCCAGGGAACCATTTATGTCCTTGGTCCTCAATAATTGTGGAACCACAGACTAGAACAAGGCAGCCAGCAGGGCCGGATACAATGAGGCTATTGACCTGGGCCCCATGTGGGTGTACATCATGGGGCTCATAAGAGTGGGGCACAAACTGGGATGTTGGGGTCAAGATTCAGTCGTGGCTCAAAGTCCCATCTTCCTCACAGTTCAAGAGAGGGATAATGGAGTCCTGGGTTCTACGTCCATAACCTGTCCCCATGCAAGAGAAGACCAATTTCTAAGCTCTTCCGCATTGACAATTCTGTTGCTCCACAGTTCCCACCACTGCAATGACTGAAAGGAGCAATAGACAGACAAAACCTTCATTGCAAATGAAACCCAGTTGCCAGTGTGTGTATAGCATCCCACTCTGTGCTCCATCCGTGGAGGATATGAACCTGGTACAGGGAGTACTAAAGGGCATTGTCCCTTTAGCTTAAGCTGGAGCAGCTCATGTGTTTACATCTGGAGGTTTCCTGTTACAGTCCTTGGTATGTCAACCAAGATGGTGGCCATCAAATAAGGATACTCAGGAGAGGGTGGAGATAGTTTCTGAGAAGGGAAGGATTTTCTCTCCAACTCTAAATAATACATCTAATTGATGTGAGTGAGGAGAAGGAGCTGTGTGGTTATACCTGCGTTTGACACCCTTCTCTTTATAAAGAGGCGGATGCAGATCGGGATCCCAGGCTGACCACAGCTGTGTGTCAGTAAGGCACAGGGGCAGAGGCAGTCCCTCAGGTGGGCCAGGCTCAGGCCATGTCGGCTTTATAGGTCATACTTACAGCAGTGCGAATAAGAAAGGTATCAGTTCTTATTTAATTAAAAAAAAAAAAGTCTTAGGTACAAACAGGTTTTGCTTCACCCAAAATGCAATTTAACAAAGAAAATAAAATCTAAGCAAAATTCAAAACCAAAAGTCATTTCAAATAAACAAATCAAAATGTTTTGTTTAGAAAATGTCATTTATTCCAGCTAAAACAATTCAGCAAATTTGACACAAATTAGCAACG
>NW_020697505.1:8388-16752 GCF_002925995.2 Terrapene triunguis | reverse complement strand
GGAAGAATTACTTCTCGTGTCTTGCTTACAATACTCCTGATAATACAACCCAGAATGATGTTTCCTTTTTTTGCAACAGCATTACATGTTGACAGATCTTTAGCTTGTGATCCACTATGAGCCCCAGACCTCTTTCTGCAATACTCTTTCCTAGGCAGTCATTTCCCATTTTCTATGTGTGCAACTGATTGTTCCTTCCTAAGTGGAGTACTTTGCATTTGTCCTTATTGAATTTCATCCTATTTACTTCAGACCATTTCTCCAGTTTGTTCAGATCATTTTGAATTTTAATCCTATCCAAAGAACTTGCAACCCCTCCCGATACAGGCTGGACTGTTGATTCAGATATCTGTCCCCACCTCCCCTAGGTCTCTAGAGTCTGCAAAGCTGGACTGCAAGTCTCAGGAGAGTTATGGTGCTTTGTATTTCTAGCCAGACTTGAAAGTACTATGGGGCGGAACCAACAGCCAGCGAAATCATATGGGGATATATTACCCGACCACCTGACCAGGATGCTGATAGTGACTGTGAAATGCCCAGGGAGATGAGAGAGGCTATTAAAAAAACCGCAATAATAATGGGGGATTTCATCTATCCCCATATTGACTGGGTACATGTCTCCTCAGGACGGGATACAGAGATAAAGTTTCTTGACACCTTAAATGACAGCTTCTTGGAGCAGCTGGTCCTGGAACCCGCCAGAGGAGAGGCAATTTTTGATTTAGTCCTGAGTGGAGCACAAGATCTGGTCCATGAGGTGAATATAGCTGGACCGCTTGGTAACAATGACCATAATATAATTTTACATCCTTGTGGTGGGGGAAACACCACAGCAGTCCAACACTGTAGCATTTAATTTCAGAAAGGGGAACGACACAAAAATGAGGAGGTTAGTTAAACAGAAATTAAAGGGTACAGCACCAAAAGTGAAATCCCTGTAAACTGTCTGGAAACTTTTTAAAGACACCATAATAGAAGCTCAACTTAAATGTATCCCCTAAATTGAAAAACATAATCAGAGAACCAAAAAAGAGCCACCGTGGCTAAACAACAAAGTAAAAGAAGCAGTGAGAGGCAAAAAAGCATCCTTTAAAAAGTGGAAGTTAAATCCTAGTGAGGAAACTAGACGGGAGCATAAACTCGGGCAAGTGAAGTGTAAAAATATAATTACCATCCTTGCCTGTCAACTGCCCTTCTCTCCAAATCATCCCATTTCATGTTGAGATGCTTGATGTCGTTCAGAACCGTTCGTTTCCATGCTATTCAAGGTCTTCCTCTCTTTCTTCTTGCGTTTTCTGGCTGCCATTCGAGGGTGGTATTTGGTAAGCATTCTTCTTCCATTCTCAGCACGTCCCAGCCACTGAGGTCTTCTTTTGTAGATTATTTGTGAGCGGGTGCCTTGTCCAGTCATTTTTCTGACTTCTTCTTTCGTCTTCATATCTCTATATGTTATCCCCAATATTCTTCTCGGACATTTGTGATGAAATGCATCCAGCTTTTGCGTATCTTTCTTGGTAAGTGGCCATGTCTCACTGCTATATGTTGTGATGGCGATAACAACTGCTTTGTACACATTCAGTGTTATCCTGAGGGCGATGTTTTTGAATTGGAAGGCCAAAAAGGAATTTGAAGAACAGCTGGCCAAAGACTCAGAAAGTAATAGCAAAAAAAAAAATTAAAAGTACATCAGAAGCAGGAAGCCTGCTAAACAACCAGTGGGGCTGCTGAACGATCAAGATGCGAAAGGAGCACTCAAGGATGATAAGGCCATTGCAGAGAAATTAAATGAATTCGTTGCATTGGTCTTCACGGCTGAGGATGTGAGGGAGATTCCCAAACCTGAGCCATTCTTTTTAGGTGACAGATCTGAGGAACTGTCCCAGATTGAGGTGTCATTAGATGTGGTTTGGGAACAAATTGATAAATTAACCAGTAATAAGTCACCAGGACCAGATGGCATTCACCCAAGAGTTCTGAAGGAACGCAAATGTGAAATTGCAGAACTACTAACTGTGGTATGTGACTTATCATTTAAATCAGCTTCTGTACCACATGACTGGAGGATAGCTAACATGATGCCAATTTTTAAAAAGGGCTCCAGAGGTGATCCCGGTAATTATAGGCCGGTAAGCCTGACTTCAGTACCGGGCAAACTGTTTGAAACTATAGTAAAGAACAAAATTGTCAGACACATAGATGAACATAATTTGCTGGGGAATAGTCAACATGGTTTTTGTAAAGGGAAATCATGCCTCACCAATCTAGGTCAGGGCAGGGCAATAATAAGTCAGGAGCTCAGGCCCTCAGGCAGGGCTGAACAGTGCCAGTAGACCCAAGCCTCCAAACGGCCTGGGAGAGGGGGAGACGGCCAGCCGCGAGTGGGGTGGTGGGGGGGACGCAGGCTCTCCCACTCCACTGCGTCCCAGCCCGGGGCGCTAGCAGCGTCAGAAGACCCGCTGCTGCGTCAGTCCTGGCCGCAACACACTGACATGGGTTCTGGCAGTGCTGCAGCCAGACTAGGGTCAGCTGCCCCTGGGCTACTTCTGGACTCCCCCTCGTGTGGTACCTGGGTCGGGGTGGTGTCCTCCGGGGGGTCCAGCACCATGGGTTCCTCGGGGTAGCGGGCGCGGGGCAGGTCTGGCAACTCCTCCGGGTAGTGGGCGCAGGGCAGGTCCGGCAGCTCCTCGGGGTAGCGGGCGCGGGGCAGGCCCGGCAGCTCCTCCGGGTAGCGGGCGCGGGGCAAGTTGGGCCAGTCCTGGCGGGCACCTTGGGCCGCGGGGGTTTCCCAGTCGCAGGCTAGGCTGGAGGCGGCTGGCCTCCCCGGCGGCTGGCCCCCTAGTGAACTCTGAGGGCGAGCTTTTATACTTCTGGGTTGCTGCCTGACCCTCTGAGGGGCGGGCTCAGAGCTCCCTAGCTCTGCCCACCCCAGCCTCCGGATGGGTTCGTCCCTCTCCAGGGTGGCAGGGAGCCACACCGCCTCACTACACACACACACACACACACACACACCCTCAAGTCTGGCTCCCACTCATCGGGGCCAGGCTCTTCCATCCCTCCTAGGTGGGACAGGAAGTCTGCATTCGCATGGTCCTTACCAGCCCTATGCCGGATAGTGAAAGCGTAGGGCTGTAAGGCCAGATACCACTGCAGTAATCGATTGTTGTTATTTTTCATTCTCGTTAACCATTGGAGGGGGGCATGGTCCGTGACTAGTGTAAACGGAGCCCCGAGGAGGTAGTACTGTAGGGTGTCACAGGCCCACTTCATGGCGAGTGCTTCCTTCTCGATTATGGCGTAGTTCTTCTTGCGGGGAAATAGGACCGGGTGATTGTCTCCATCAACTTCTTGGGACAGGACGGTCCCGAGCCCCACCTCCGAGGCATCCGTGTGGAGGATGAACTCACAGTCAAAGTCCGGGCTGTATAGGACTGGCTCCTGGCAGAGACACGTCTGGAGTGCCCAGAAGGCGTCTTCACAGTCTTGGGACCACAGCACCCACCGGGGGCTGTCCTTCGTCAAAAGTCTTGTTAAGGGGGCTGCGATGGAAGCAAACCGGGGGATGAACCGCCGATAGTATCCGGCGAGCCCCAGGAACTGTCATACTTGGCGTTTTGCGGTGGGTGGCGGACAGGCTGCCAGGGCTTGAACTTTCCCCATGAGGGGTTTCACTCGTCCTCCACCTATGGTGTATCCTAGGTATGTGGCCTCCTGTCATCCGACATGACACTTTTTCAGGTTAGCTGTCAGTCCTGCCTGTCGCAGGGATCGCAGGACTGCCGCTACGCGTTCCAGGTGGTCCTCCCAGTGGCGGCTATATATCATGACATCATCCAAATAGGCCACCGCATAGTCTTGATGGGGCCGCAAAAGGCGATCCATTAGTTGCTGGAACGTTGCCAGGGCCCCATGGAGGCCGAAAGACATCCGTGTAAACTGGTAGAGTCCCGTTGGGGTGGCGAACGCCGTCTTTTCTTTAGAAGTGTGTTCGAGCGGGATCTGCCAGTACCCTTTACTGAGGTCGAGGGTGGTAATGAACCGGGCCTCCCCTAGGCATAGGATAAGCATCAAACCGTGAGATGGCTTTAACCCCCCGGAAGTCTATACAAAAGTGCCGGGTGCCGTTGAGCTTGGGCACCAATACCACCGGACTGCGCCACTCGCTCTGTGACGGCTCGATGACTCCTAAGGCCAGCATGGCCTGTACTTCTTCCTCCAGCTCCTGTCGCATTCGGTACAGCAGCTGCCTGGTTGTCTCCCGGATTACCTTCCCCGGCTCGGTCTGGATGGAGTGATGGACCAGGGTCGTATAACCGGGTACGGCCGTAAAGGTTCTCCGGAAAGCCTGTAGGAGATATTGGGCCTGCTTGCGCTGTTCCTCCGTGAGGTTGTCACCGAGCAGGGGGATGGCAGGGTCCTCGGTCAGGGGCGCGCAGGAACCCAACTCTGGCTCTGGCGGGTAAGGGTTAACCAGCAGGCCCTCCCGCTCTCGCCACGGTTTCAACAAATTCATGTGGTACCGTTGGGTCTTCTTGTGCCAGTCGGGCTGGTGGATCTCGTATGTGACGGGCCCGACCTTCCGAGCCACCTCATAGGGTCCCTGCCAACGGGCCAGTAGCTTCGACTCGCTCGATGGCAGGAGGAGCAGGACCCGATCCCCTGGTTCAAAGGCACGCACCTGCGCTTCCTGGTTATAAGTTTGTTCCTGTGTGTCCTGTGCGGCCTTTAAGTTTTTGCGAGCCAGGGCTCCAGCCTGAGCGAGGTACTCCTGCAGCTGGAGGACATACTTCAGGAGGCCCTGGGTTGGAGAGGGGGACTGCTCCCATGTTTCCCGCATTAAGTCCAACAGGCCCCGTGGACGGCGTCCATATAGCAGCTCAAACGGGGAGAACTTTGTCGATGACTGGGGTACCTCACGGATGGCTAGCAGCAAGGGAGGGAGCAGCTGGTCCCACTGGCGTAGCTCCTCTGGGGGGAACTTCCGCAGCATCTCCTTTAGGGTCCGATTGAATCGTTCCACCAGCCCGTCCATCTGCGGGTGGTAGACGGAGGTGCGTAATTGTTTAACCCCTAGGAGCTCGCATACCTGCTGCAACAAGCAGGAGGTGAAATTGGTGCCTTGGCCCGTTAGGATTTCCCAGGGCAGGCCCACCCGAGCAAAGACCTTCACCAGTTCCCCGGCGATGGTCCGAGCAGTGGTGCTCTGCAATGGAACGGCCTCTGGGAAACAGGTAGCGTAGTCAACGATGACCAAGACATACTGGAACCCTGAAGCACTTTTTGGGAGCGGGCCCACCAGGTCTATGGCCACTCGCTCAAATGGCGTCTCTACTATGTGCATGGGAACTAGAGGGGCCCTAGGTACTCGTGGGAGAGTGGCTAACTGGCACTCCAGGCAGGAGCTACAATAGGTCCTCACCTCCTGGTGAACACCGGGCCACAAGAACCACGTCAAAATCCGGGCGAGGGTCTTTTCATGGCCTAGATGCCCAGCAGCAGGGATGTCGTGTGTGAGCTTCATCACGGCTCGTCGGTGACACTGCGGTACCAGCAGCTGAGTTCATGGTTCCTTCGTGCGGGAGTCGCGGTCGATCCGGTAAAGACGGTCCCAGCGTAGCTAGAAGTGGGGCCTCTGGGTTGCGCGCTGGGGGTCCTTCGGGTAGCAAGTGCGGGGCAGGCCGGCAGCTCCTCTGGGTAGCAGGTGCGGGGCAGGCCCGGCAGCTCCTCCAGGTAGCGGGTGCGGGGCAGGTCGGGCCAGTCCTTGCATGGACCGCTGGTCACTGGTGCTTCCCAGTCGCGGTCTAGGGCAGAGGCATCTGGCCTCTCCAGTGGCTGATTTCCCAATGAGCTCTGAGGTCGAGCCTTTATACTTCTGGGGCACCATCGGACCCTCTGGGGGGCAGGCTCAGAGCTCCCTAGCTCCGCCCACTCTGGTGTCCGGAGGGGCTTGTCTCTCTCCAGGGCGGCGGGGAACCACACCGCCTCACTACAAGGGGTAAAAAAAGAACTAGATAAGTTCATGGAGGATAGGTCCATCAATGGCTATTAGCCAGGATGGGCAGGGATGGTGTCCGTAGCCTTTGTTTGCCAGAAGCTGGGAGTGGATGACAGGGGATGGATCACTTGATGATTCCCTGTTCTGTTAATTCCCTCTGGGGCACCTGGCATTGGCCACTGTTGGAAAACAGGATACTGGGCTAGATGGACCTTTGGTCTGATCCAGTATGGCTGTTCTTACATTCCTATGTTCTTCCATTGACTTTAATGGGGATTGGATCAGGCTCCGAGAAGATGACCCTTCTCAGATTTTGGCACCTGGTCCTGATCAGAACCAGTGGCTGAAACCAAGGGGATAGAAGAAGCTTAACTAAGGACAAAATATTCCTACTTGGGTTGGGCATCACAATCCATGTTAGTTTAGGCTCCTAATGAAGTGACTTGATTTCAGAGGTGTTAACTTCCCACAATGGGAGCTGCAGCTGCTCATCAGCTCTGAATATCTAGCCATTTATTTAGGTGCCTAAATTAATATGGATTCATAGATTCCAAGGCCAGAAGGGACCATTGTGATCATCTGGTCTGCCCCTCTGTATCACACAGGCCATAGGACTTCCCCGGTGCCCTGCCAAAGGCAGCCAAGTTCGAACATCTCAACCCAAACTTCTGTGGGAAGTTTCACGTGGGGTTTAGTTTGCATGTCCTGAGGAGCTCTGAGTTGGTTCTTATTGTGGAGTTAAGTTAAACCCCTGGAATTCCGGGTGCTTGGAGCATTTCTTTTCTCTGCTCCATAACACTTATAACCAAGCCTGTTCGTCACTCCCTCGGAACTGCTGCTGACGGCAGATGGAGCAGGTGGTCGCTAGGTGAAATGAGTTTGGTGGGACTCAGTCCAGTAGCTAGCAGACCAGGGTCTGTATTGCTAACAACACCTTCATGACGCCTCCAGCAGAGAAGCAAAGGACCACAAGGAGATTGAACTCCCCACTCACCCCGAGTGGTGGGACATCCAGCTCAGACACTTTGGATGGGGCAACAATAGGAGAAGCTTGCATGGCCACTGCCAGCTTGCACCTAGTCACTGGATTCAGTCTCCAGGGCTCTCCGTCTGGCAACTTTCACCAGCATGAAATTCACTTTAAAAATTAAGCTGAGCCTCTTATCCCTTGGATGTTAAACCATCAGGTTGCTTCAAGCTTGAAAAAGAGACAACTAAGGGGGGATATGATAGACGTCTATAAAATCATGACTGGTGTGGAGAAAGGGAATAAGGAAGTGTTATTTACTCCTTCTCATAACACAAGAACTAGGGGTCACCCAATGAAATGAATAGGCAGCAGGTTTAGAACAAACAAAAGGGAGTATTTCTTCACACAATGCACAGTCAACCTGTGGAACCCTTTGCCAGGGAATGTTGTGAAGGCCAAGACCATAACAGGGTTCAAAAAAGAGCTAGATAAGTTCATGGAGGATGGGTCCATCAATGGCTATTAGACAGGAGGGGCAGGGATGGTGTCCCTAGCCTCTGTTTGCCAGAAGCTGGGAATGGGCAAGAGGGGATAGATCACTCGATGATTCTCTGTTCTGTTCATTCCCTCTGAAGCACCTGGCATTGACCACTGTCAGAAGACAGGATACTGGGCTAGATGGACCTTTGGTCTGACCCAGTATGGCCGTTCTTATGTTCACCTTGCACAGATCAGCTATGCCTTCCCTTCCCAGCTCTCTCAATAAATCCTCCGGCCGTGGCATCCCATTCAAACCCAAATTCCACACCCACCCAGTCCAACCCTGACCTACACTCTGCACGGCTCAGACCGAAGAGCTTTGGTGGAAGAGGAGCAAGTTGGATTCCTGCAGCCCACTCCCAGCTTGTCGGCTGCTTATTATCAGCCCAGATTCCTGCAGCCCTAACTCCAGGACACAGCCCAAGATCGGAGCTGCCAGAGCTCAACACCCTGCCAACCAGACTGTGCAGAAGCTGGAGTCCCCAGACGAGCCGATCCTGACTGGCCACCAGGAAAAGTTTGTCTGCCTTATGGGGAGTGGTGAGCATTGTATGCGTAGCGTGCGCATTCTGTGTTGGTGATTGTTAATAAATCGAGGTTAAGGATATTACTGTGTAAGGCTCTTTCACTGGTAAAAGGCCCCGCAAATCTAGGAACTGGGTAAGGGTGGGTAATTAAATTAACCAGGTTACACCCTGAGCCCTAGGAACTGGGTATGGGTGGCCATGAGCCCTAAGAACTATGCCTTTCATAGAATCATAGAATATCAGGGTTGGAAGGGACCTCAGGAGCAGGGCCGGCTCAAACTTTTTTGCCGCCCCAGGCAAAAAAGAAGAGCGCCGCCCCGCCGTACCCCCCCCCC
>NW_020697505.1:0-8288 GCF_002925995.2 Terrapene triunguis | reverse complement strand
AAGCGCCGCGCCGGCCGAAGCTCCCGCCCCCCCTCTGAGCACCGCGCCGCCCGAAGCCCCTGCCCCCCTCCGAGTGCTGCGCCGCCCGAAGCCCCCGCCTCCCCTCCGAGTGCCGTGCTGTGCCAGCACCCACCCCACCAGCGCTGCACCGCCCGAAGCCCCGCCACCTGAAGCCCCACGCCCCCAGCGCCACGCCGCCTGAAGCTCCGCCCCCCCAGCACTGCGGAAACAAAAAAAAAACCCTCCAGTGCTGCCCCGACAACCAAAACATAAATAAATAAAAACCCAAGTGCCGCCCCGCACCAAGGTGCCAGCCCAAGCACGTGATTGGTCGGCTGGTGCCTGGAGTCGGCCCTGCTCAGGAGGTATCTAGTCCAACCCCCTGCTCAAAGCAGGACCAATCCCAACTAAATCATCCCAGCCAGGGCTTTGTCTAGCCTGACCTTAAAAACCTCTAAGGAAGGAGATTCACCCAGAGCCCAGGGAACCTGGAAAGGATGGGGGTTACACCTTGAGCGTGCAGGTTAACAATAGAGCCAAGATCCTGAGCACTTGTGAGCATGGATTATCCCAGGGTGCATAAAGCGCCCCCTGCAGTTTACATTGGATCCAGCAGCGGCGGGTAAAGAATCATAGAAATGCAGGGACCTCAAGATGTCATCAGGTCCAGGCAGTTTGTAAAATGCCTTGGGACTTTCCGGGCGAAAGGGGCTAGAGAAACGCCGGTTGTTAGTTTATTCAGAGATGAGATGTTCAGGGTTTAAGGACGCCCCCTCCGGCTGGCCCATCACACAAGGTGCCTGCACCACTTACATCCCATTTCAGTCTTTCTGCACATGCTGAACTTCACCCTGTCAATAGCCCATTTCTTACAGCTGGTTTGATTTACTCCATTCCACTAATAACCGGAGGGGGGGAGGGGGAACAAACCCCTCTGAGCGAAGAGGCAGTCTAGGAGGCCCCAGACGGTGGCTTGCCTCTCTTTAAATTTCACCCATATGACCCCCTTTCTCTCTAGCACATTGAATTTCAAGTTCCGTCTCACGAGAAAAAAATCGTATATGGCTACTCGGTCCAAGCTGGGATGAATCACATGAGCCTATTCTGCCCCCTGGCGCCTGGGGGCTGAACTCAGGCAGACTGCAGGGCAGCACTGAATGAATCAGTTTCAAAAATTGGTTTTCAATTGGATGGCCCGGCGGGCGAGCCCTGCCCTGTCAAAGCCGCGAAGGGAAGGTCCAGCTATTCCTAGCACACCGGAGTTTCTTACAGCTGTAAGGAAGAGCCAGTGTTTCACGTGAGCGTAGCGCAGGCGAAAGGAGCTCGTCAGTGCTGGAAGCTAAATGAGGTCTGGCACAGGCAGTAGCAGAAGCTGCCCCCTCAGCCGACCACCTCAGGGAAGAGGGGTAGAGGATCGTTCCCATGGAACCCGTAGCCTCTCTCCTGAGGACACAGAACCAACAAGTTCATTTCGCCAAGGGAGCCACCCAGCCGGAGCTTTGGTTTGTTCTTGCCTTGCTCTTGAACTTAATCTGAAATAAATGATCTAGACCGGAGAACCGTAGGCTGATGCACCACTTCATCACTCCTGTTTTACTCTGGTACCGTAACAAGACCCAGCTTTTGTAGATCTCAAAGCGCTTTACAAAGGAGGTCAGCATTATTACCCGCCCTCCCCCCATTTGCAGATGGGGAAACCGAGGCACACAGCGATGAGGCAATTTGCATCAGGTCACCCAGCAGGTCAGAGCTAGGGATAGAACCAGGTCTCCTCAGTCCCCCGTCCAGCACTCTGTCCACCAGGATACACGGCCTCCCCTCACAGCAGGGGCTTCAGTGGCGTTATACCAGTGTGAAACTGGAGTCACGCACTGGTGCATCAGACCCTACTTAATTTGCTTTCAGAGTAGGGGAGAGAATTGAACACACATAATCCAGGGGAATCTGGAGAAACATTCCTGAGGATATTATTGTCATTATTTGTACTGCAGCAGCACCTAAGGGCTGCGATTACAGCCCAGGACTCCATGGCGCTAGGCGCTGTACAAACACAGCCTCAAAGAGTTGATGCTCTAAGTATAATGGGAGAGAGAACATGTGGATGCAGACAGAGGAGCACAGGGATGCAATGAGGCAATGCTGGCCAGGCCGCTGAGCAGCGGCGCAGGTTTTGTATACTTTTTTTATTACTAAACGGAACGGCGGGGCCAAATTTGAAGCCACTGTGCCCCTTTAAACGCGAGTGCCCCATTTCAAAGCCCTGGCACAAGCTGTGCTTTCCTTCCTTCGGCCTCCCCACTCATATCTGCCTCAAGTTATTTTTAATCCGGTCTTGAAAGAGCCCATTGTCCGGGTTATTGATTGTCTGGCCTCTCCGCTCCTAACGCTTTCCTCCGCTGCGGGGTTATTAACAGTCTCACACGCTCGGCTCCAGTGCCGAGACCGTAGGTCATTGTCAGATACAAAGCAGGGAATGGCGCTAGCCTGGATCGCGCTGTCATTGCCGTCAGAGATGAGACGGCGCGGGCGGCCGGGGGAGCAACAGACGAGCTCGCCCCGGCACATAAGGCATCGCACACAGCGCCTGTTCGAGAGAGCCGCCCACTAGGATGAGAGATGTCAAATAACATTGTTTAAGGCGGGGGTGGGGGGGTCTCAACCTTTGTCTTGCGGAGACCCCCCCTCAACATGCTATAAAAACGCCAGGGTCCAGCAGGGGTGGAGTGGGGGGAACTTGGGGCTCTGGGCCGTGGAGGGACCCTTGAGCACAGACATTTTTACTTCTATGGCGGGGGGCAAGAGCTGTCAGGGGTCGAGCCAGCTCCGCACAGCAGGGTCCAGGGAGGGAGCGTCACCTCCACCCCCTGACTCACACAGGAGGCCACCCGGCCTGTCTGGGCTGTGGGGGGACGCAACCAAAAATAAAACTCAAAGGGGGGACTCAGGTCAAGAAGTTTGAAAACCGCTCAGGGTGCAGGGAGGGGGTAGCTAGGGCCCAGGGCTGTGTGCAGGCAGGGGATAGCTCAGGGTGCAGGGAGGGGGTAGCTCAGGGTGCAGGGAGGGGAGGTAGCTAGGGGCTGTGTGAGGGCAGGGGATAGCTAGGGGCTGTGTGAGGGCAGGGGGGTAGCTCAGGGTGCAGGGAGGGGGTAGCTAGGGGCTGGGGGGCGGGCGGGGGGTAGCTCGGGGTGCAGGCAGGGGGTAGCTAGGGGCTGTGCAGGCCGGGGTAGCTCAGGATGCAGGGAGGAGAGGTAGCTATGGGCTGAGTGCAGGCAGGGGGGTAGCTAGGGGCCGGAGACACAGGCCCTTTAAACTGCCGCTGGAGCCCCGGGCGGCGCAGGCCAGGCAGCGTGGATGGGCTGGCTGGGGGACGCTGACCCCGAGCCCCGCCCCTTCCTCCCGAGGCCCCACCATTTCCAGGGGCTGGAGCCGGCCCCGTTCTGGTAAGTCCTCTCTGTTACCTTCACCCCTGATTTCAGGCCACATTTGTGACCCCTGTAATGCAGAATCAAATCAAGCCAATGGGCGCAGGATCTAGCCTGTAAAAGAACATGGTGCCCGCCGTTTAATCAGTTTCCAAAGGACCAGATCCTGCAGTCGTTATCAGCCATCCCTCAGGCAGAACGTCCTGGGACTGTCTTGCAAATTTGAGACCAGAGAACAAGGAGCTACCCAAGTTTCTATGTGTTATGTCTTCCATCCACATGTCTGATCCTCAGCTCCGCCTCCATCAAATGGGCCAGATCCAATTGGAGAATTGGTCTGCATTCAACAAGGTGAAATCCAATGAAGATAAGTGAACTATTTTGCACTTAGGAAGGAAAAGTCAAATGCACAATTACAATACAAGGAGTAACTGGCTAGCGGGTCGTACTGCTGCAAAGGGGCTGGGGGTTATAGTGGGTCACAAATTGAATAAGAGTCAACGATGTGATGCAGTTGTGAAAAAGGCTAAGCTCCTTGTGGGGTGTATTAACAGGAGTGTTGTATGTAAGACGAGGGATGTCATTGTCACACTCTGCTCAGCCCTGGTGAGGCCTCGGTGGAAATACAGTGTCCGGGTCTGGGCACCGCACTATATGAAAGATGGACAAACTGGGGAGAGGCCAGAGGAGAGCAACAAAGATGATCAACAGTTTAGAAAACCTGATCTATAGGGAAAAAACTGGGCCTGTTTAGTCTTGAGAAAAGAAGCCTGAGGGGGGATCTGATAACAGTCTTCAACTACGTTAAGCTCTGTTAGAATATAAAGATCACTAGTTCTCCACAGCCACTGAAAGTAGGATGATAATTAATGGGCTTAACCTGCAGCAAGGGAGATTTACGTTAGATATTAGGAAACACTTTCTAACTCTAAGGGCAGCTAAGCTCTGGAACAGGCTTCCAAGGGACATTGTGGAATCTTCATCATTGGAAGGTTTTAAGACCAGGTTGGACAGACAGCTGTCAGGGCTGGGCTGGGTTTACTTGGCCCTGCCTCAGTGCAGGGGGCTGCACTAGAGGACTCCTCAAGGTCCCTTCCAGCCTGACATTTATACTAGCTGGGGGCAGAAACTGTAGAAATCAGGACAGCTCCAATGATTTGGGACGCAATTAAGCAAAGGAAAACAGAGGCTGAATATCAGGAAAACTCCCTCAAAGACAGACATTAGGCTGTGGAATCAATAATCCCACAAACCAAAGGGTGGAAGTTTGCAACATGGAAAGCCAGATTGCACAGAACCCTGGGGAATACGCTGTAAGGAACAATTCTCTTGTCAGGGGAACTGAACTGGACTTGATTAATAGACTTCTTCCATTTCTATTTCCTGTGATGTGAATGGAATCCAGGTACATGTGCCTCTGTGACACACCGAAGCCACTTCTCTGAGCCTATAATGCCCATCCATGGGAAATGCTGCGCTTAAAACATTAACTGGAACTGGTTGAAAAACTCCGATGGAACCTTTTCCATCAGGAAAAAGCCGACTCCACAAAATCGAACCATTTTGTGGAAACGTATCCATTTCATCTCCAGTTTGGATGAAAAACGATCGCGACATTTCATCTTGCTGAGGTGGAAGTGCTTTGTTGCCACGTTATCATTTGGACCAGGATATTATATGTTCAAATGAAGCACGTCGACCTCATGGAAATGGTTTGCTAAAGGTAGTTTTGAAATTCTTTAGCAATTTCATTTCTTGGGAAATTTCAACTTCCCCTTCTGATCCAGGGTGAAAGGAATGTCAAAACATGGGAATTTCCCACCAAATGGAAATACAAGTTTCCACCAGCCCTGATCTTAACCATTTTGAAGGAAATTGCCTTGTTCCCCGCACAAAAAAAGAAATAAACCCTGACTCCCCTCTTCCAGAACCCTCCCAGACATTCTCCCGGGGTCGCAGTCTGAGCTCGGCTACACTGGTGCAAAATCAGACTAACCCCATGGAAATCAGTGGGGTTACTCCAGATTTACACCAGTGTAATCCAGACCAGGGTCCAGCCCATTGCTTTGAAAAGTGGAACCGTTCAATTCATCTGAGCTCGTGGGAAGAAGGCAGGCAGCTTAGCTAGATCTCCCCATCAGAACCTTGGGCACTTCTCAGGGGCTCCTGTCCAAGCGACTTTCCCTGCACACCGAAACAAGAGCCCTCATCCAGAGTGACAGTTCTCGTGCGCAGTCCCAACACCTCTTTCTATTCCATTGCCCTCTAGCGTGGAGACGACAGCGAGATCTCTGCGTGAATGGTACTTTTTGCTGCAACACAGAAATAAATACTGTCGCCCAGAGCAACTTCCCCGTCTGGAAAATATCCTGCAGGAGAGGGTGGATAAAAATACTGGAGGATTCAGCCCTTGGCATTGATACAGCTGAGGTGGCTGAGGTCCATTTTCCTCCAGCCACTCCCTTGACAGGAAGGGTACACCAACCCAGTGTGCTGTCCCCCAAGGTAGTCTGCCAAGTGGCTTTTTAATTGATTTGCTACATTGGTCCCCTCCAATCCAGACGGCCATAAACCCCGGCAAGCATCCTGCAAGAGGTACACAAGATGATTGGTGAGGGTTTGTTGAACCTGGCCACATACTTTCCCCCACACAACAGTTTTTACACTGTTTACTAGTTCAATCATAAGGGATTCTGTGATATTTTTGAGGGTTAGACTGACATTTCCCAACAGATTGTCAGTTGAGAAAGATGGAAAGAAAGACCAAGAGGACCCAGAGGTGGACTGAGTAAACGGGCTTCTTCATGGCGGTACTTGTTCCCTCCACCCAATTGTCGAGTAAGCCCTGAGTTAAACACATCCCATTCTTTTATCTAAGTTAATATGTAAATACCCACATTGACTACAATGCCCCCCAAACCCTTATTTGATAATAGGCACACCCATATAATGAATATTAATAGCTATATCCTGAATATAATTATACCCACCCGTTTACAGCATTAAGCATATTCTACAGCCATTTTTACCTTGAAGTTACATTTCTTTGCAGTAATTGTAGCTACAAATTCCCTTAATCAGCAGTTCACAGGGGAGGGACGAAGGGGCCATGACCCTGAGCTCGTTTAGGTAGCTGGGAAAGGAAGGGAGGGGGAGATAACACGGCTTTACACAAAGGCAATCCTTCAGACAACCACATTCCTTATGCAGCTGCAACGCTTCTCTATCCTTAACAAGCAGAAGGGAACTTTATGGCAGGATGGCAACTGATCTATCAAACGAAGAAAGAGTTTGCCGTGTCTCACTCCCTATTACCATGTTAGCGGTTACCCGGGTCTTTACTTAACCCTTACATACCCCAGCACAACTCAGTGGGGGAGGTCTAGGGTTAGGGTTATTAGGAAACACTATTTCACTAGGAGGGTGGTGAAGCACTGAAATGGGTTACCTAGGGAAGTGGTGGAATCTCCTTCCTTAGAGGTTTTTAAGGTCAGGCTTGACAAAGCCCTGGCTGGGATGATTTAGTTGGGGTTGGTCCTGCTTTGAGCAGGGGGTTGGACTAGATGACCTCCTGAGGTCCCTTCCAACCCTGATATTCTATGATTCTATGAATTCACCTGTTCAGGGCTGTCGTTTGCTTTGCCGTTCAACAGCCCGACAAACACTGAATTCGCCCTGGTGCAAAGATGCGGCACCAGGTCTGGGCACCAATCAAGGCCCATTAAACCCCGACTTTAGGTCTGCCTAGGTTACCCATTGAGGACTGTGTGTTGCAGGTCCCTTCCCCCCACCATGCCTAAATCACAGAGGGAGAGTCTGTTACAGTCCCATCCAGGGAGGTGTCTCTAAACCTCCAAATGCCAGAAGCTGGGAGTGGATGACAGGATGGATCACTCAATGATTGCCTGTTCTGTACATTCCCTCTGAAGCACCTGGCATTGGCCACTGTCGGAAGACAGGATACTGGGCTGGATGGACCATTGGTCTGAGCCAGTTCTTACGAGTTTTAGCTCAAGCTATAGGGCTTTTGCTTTTAGCCCAGGAGGTCTCCGGTCCAATAGTAGGGCAATAATCACACTTTGGCCTCGTGCTGCTCTCTGCATAGGGTGGACTTTGCCCTCTGTGAACAAATCTCAGCTTCTGGGTTGATTGCAAACCGTTCACTGTGGACATCCTTGTTCACAAGAACGGCCATACTGGTGTGACAGTCTATACCTTGGGGGAACGCCCTGTAACCCCCATATTCCTCACTTACATACAATTCTGATCTTGCACATAAAGCATGACATGTAAGGTATCAGGGGAAAGGTTATGATCTGGTGAAAGTCACTGTTCTAAGTAGGTACATCATTAGTTATGAGCCTGTGTTGTATGGTTGTTTGACACCCGCCCGGGTGTTGGTTACTTTCCTTGCTATTGTCTCTGGAGGGGCTAATATCTGGCCGATTCCCCAACTTACAGCATGTTTTACTAACAACCATCCGACACTTAACTTCATATACACTAATGAGATACACAAAAGAAACCTGATGAGGTTCAACAAGGACAAGTGCAGAGTCCTGCACTTAGGACAGAAGAATTCCATGCAGAGTTACAGACTAGGGACCGAATGGCTAGGTAGCAGTTCTGCAGAAAAGGACCTAGGGGTCACAGTGGACGAGAAGCTGGATATGAGTCAACAGTGTGCTCTTGTTGCCAAGAAGGCTAACGGCATTTTGGGCTGTATAAGTAGGGGCATTGCCAGCAGATCGAGGGATGTGATCGTTCCCCTTTATTCGACATTGGTGAGGCCTCATCTGGAGTACTGTGTCCAGTTTTGGGCCCCACACTACAAGAAGGATGTGGAAAAATTGGAAAGAGTCCAGC
>NW_020697504.1:0-5996 GCF_002925995.2 Terrapene triunguis | reverse complement strand
CGCGGCCTGCAGCCTTGATCCCTCTGCTCATCAGTACCGCAGCAATCGCCTGGCACCTATAAGGGGACAAAGCCAGACACCTGGAGGCTGGACCTAGGCAGGGGGGGTGCCGGGAGCCAGGACTCCTGGGTTCCATCCCTGGTTCAGCCACAGACTCCCTATGTGACCGTCATCAAGCACCATCCCGCTCTTGGCCTCAGTTTCCCCATCTATAAAATAGGGATAGGTTTTGCTCCACGGTCCTGGAGACAGCATTGATCACAGCCCTCTTTGAGACTGGGTGGGAACACACCCTTCAGCTAATATAACTCAGGAAGAATGGATCGCAAGCCCCACACTGCCAGGAGTTTGGACTGAGTGGGCAGAGGGGCTGTGACGTTGCACTCCATATGTTTTATAAAAGTATGCTTATGAATGTAAATATGATGTAACTGGAATATGGTTTATGAAAAAAGGTCTTTTGTAAGGTATCATTACAAAGGTTATAACCTACTGAATATATTCCTCCTATTTGTATGCATGTATCATTCTTGTATCTGAAGCTAGAAATATGAAGTATAACTCTGAGGTCCTATTGTAATTATGCAAAGTGTGGGCCATTAATGGTGGTTTAGAATCTTGATGGCTCCCATTGACTAGGACAATTGGTTGTAGATGGTTTATTTACCTGCAAGCCTTCCTGTGTACTTATGGGCCAGCCCCTGGGTAATGAAGAATGAGGTCTTACAGGACATGTGACCATGTCACATGATACTGGAATCCATCTTAAATCTGGTCCTTTTCCATTTAGAAGGAGGGGTGGGGACCCAGAGAGACAAAAGATTCCCGCCTTGTGCCAAAGCTATAAAAGGGGCTGGAACAGGACAAAAAAGGCCAGTCATGAGAACAGCCCTTCTTACCACCTAAGTCTGCCAGTCATGAGAAAGCCCCTGTTTTCCACCTAAGATGTCTGCTGGAACTAACAAGGACTGTACCAGGGGAAAGGATTGGGCCCAGGCTACAAAGGAGTCTAGTCTGTGAAAGAAGCTCATTGGAACATCTCTGAGGGTGAGATATTCCCTGTAATCAGTTTCTTAATGTATTAGGCTTAGACTTGCGTGTTTTTGCTTTAATTTGCTTGATGACTTTGTTCTGTCTGTTATTACTTGAAACCACTTAAATCCTACTTTTTATACTTAATAAAATCACTTTTGTTTATTAATGAACCCAGAGTAAGTGATTAATACCTGGGGGGGCAAACAGCTGTGCACATCTCTCGATCAGTGTTATAGAGGGCAGACAATTTATGAGTTTACCTTGTATAAGCTTTATACAGAGTAAAACGGATTGATTTGGGGTTTGGATCCCATTGGGAACTGGGTGTCTGGGTGCTGGAGATAGGAAACCTGCTGAGCAGTTTTTGGAGAAAGTTGTAGCTCTGGGGGCGTGGTTCAGACCTGGGTCTGGGTTGCAGCAGGCTGGCGTGTCTGGCTCAACAAGGCAGGGTTCTGGAGTCCCAAGCTGGCAGGGAAAACGGGCTCAGAGGTGATTTCAGCACATCAAGTGACAGTCCCAAGATGATCCCTGTGTCTGAACCCATCACAGGGGGTTTTGCTGAGTAGTATGTGTGTGTGTCCATCCGTCTGTCCTACTGCCCCCTGCTGGAGGGATGAGCCCTGCTCCGTGTGTGTGTGAAAGGAAAACACATAGAAAAGAGAGAGAAGCAGAGGCAAAAAGCAAAAAAAGCCAGGTGTGATATCTTCCAGGATTAACTCATCCTGTGGAAAATGTGGGGACAGTGTTCAGTATATGGGCCCCCTGCAGCTGTTGGCTCTCCTCAAGGCACAGAACCCCAGAGGACAGTGTGGCCCTGAAACAATCAGTCCCCCTTGCCCCTGTGCTTACTCACCATTTTGGGGCTCCTGTGGGTTATGTGCGCTTGCTTTGGGACGGGCAAATTCTGCTATTGTGTACACTGTACTTGTCTTTAAATATGGCCGAATCATTGCTCTGTCTAGTGTGAACAATGCTGCCTCTGTTAACTGTTGCATTTTGGCTTTACAGATGCAACCTTGAGATCCCAGCCGTCCTTGTTGTCACCGGCCGAAAGACTGCAAAGAATCAGGAGGGGTCCGCGAAGAACCCAAGAGGACCTGCTGCATGAAGTCATGGAGCTCTCCCTTACTGAAAATCAAAAAGTACAGGAGTGGCGGGAGAGTGAAATGAGGCTCTGCCAGCAGAATGCGGATCGCAGGCACCAAAGCACGGAGCGGCTCCTAAGCATCGTGGAGCACCAAGTGGACTCGATCCAGGTGCTCGTAGCAATGCAGATGGAGCAGATACACACCCACCCTCCCCTGTAACCCTTGTCCTAAAACTCTTTCCCTTGTGCCCCCATATCACCACCAACCCACTTCCCCCAACATCCAGTTTCTTATCACCAGCAGCTGCCTCGAACACCTGTAGCTTCACCACCCAGCCCTGCAAACTACAACCCTTATCCACTGCACTCACCGCCCATCACCATGCATTTTAGCCAGCCTAAAGTGCAGCACTCATTACACAACACTCCAGGGAGGAAGGCTGAATATGATAACAGAACCCAACCTCTTTCAATTCACTGGGCTTTGGAACCCATGTCCCTTGCCTAGCAAGCGTTACTTAGTTGAGGGCGAGTCCCTCCATCATAAAATGCCAAGTACAGTTCTACTGTCCTTGATTCACATAACCAGGATAACAACACTTTATTACTCCTGCCCCAATAACAAAGAGACTGGGGATCCCACAGCAGCCAAAGTGACAATTTGGGCAAGCAGTCCATCATGCTAGACAGGGTGGGTGTGCCCGTGCAAACGAGATCAGCCCCTGAAGTCCTTTTCCACAGCTCACCACCAGATGTCAGGGGAGAGCTCATTCTGACTCTACTTATTGCATTAAGAAAAGATACCGTAGCCCAGGAAAAGCAACAGGCATTGCAAGTCAGTGCATCATACGCAGCAAACACGGATGCCTACTGGCATTGGAACCTCTGCACTTCACTCCCGTGCAGGCCACCAAACATTACTGGTGGCTTTCAGCATCAAATTGCTCCTTCAAGGCATCCCTAATCCTTACAGCCCCACGCTGGGCCCCTCTAATAGCCCTGCTCTCTGGCTGTTCAAATTCAGCCTCCAGGTGTTGAACCTCCGTGGTCCATGCCTGAGTGAAGCTTTCACCCTTCCTTTCACAAATGTTATGGAGGGTACAGCACGCGGCTATAACCGTGAGGATGTTGTCATCGGCCAGGTCCAGCTTCCTATACAGACAGCGTCAGCGGCCCATTAAACAGCCAAAAGCACACTCAACAGTCGTTCTGCACCGACTCAGCCTGTTGTTGAACCGCTCCTTGCTGCTGTCTAGGCTCCCTGTGTAGGGTTTCATGAGCTATGGCATTAAAGGGTAAGCAGGGTCTCCAAGGATCACAATGGGCATTTTGACTTCCCCTACGGTGATCTTCTGGTCTGGGAAGAAAGTCCCGGCTTGCAGCTTCCTGAACAGGCCTGTGATCCGAAAGATGCGTGTGTCTTACAAAGGTTAGAACTGACTGAATATATTCCTCCTATTTGTATGCATGTATCATTCTTGTATCTGAAGCTAGAAATATGAAGTATAACTCTGAGGTCCTATTGTAATGGGCCATTAATGGTGGTTTAGAATCTTGATGGCACCGATTGAGTAGGACAATTGGTTGTAGATGGTTTATTTACCTGCAAGCCTTCCTGTGTATGTATAGGCCAGACCCTGGGTAATGAAGAATGAGGTCTTACAGGACATGTGACCATGTCACATGATACTGGAATCCATCTTAAATCTGGTCCTTTTCCATTTAGAAGGAGGGGTGGGGACCCAGAGAGACAAAAGATTCCCGCCTTGTGCCAAAGCTATAAAAGGGGATGGAACAGGACAAAGAAGACCAGTCATGAGAACAGCCCTGCTTACCACCTAAGGTTGCCAGTCATGAGAAAGCCCCTGTTTTCCACCTAAGATGTCTGCTGGAACTAACAAGGACTGTACCAGGGGAAAGGATTGGGCCCAGGCTACGAAGGAGTCTAGTCTGTGAAAGAAGCTCATTGGAACATCTCTGAGGGTGAGATATTCCCTGTAATCAGTTTCTTAATGTATTAGGCTTAGACTTGTGTGTTTTTGCTTTATTTTGCTTGGTGACTTACTTTGTTCTGCCTGTTATTACTTAAATCCAATTTTTTATACTTAATAAAATCACTTTTGTTTATTAATGAACCCAGAGTAAGTAATTAATACCTGGGGGAGCAAACAGCTGTGCATATCTCTCGATCAGTGTTATAAAGGGCAGACAATTTATGAGTTTACCCTGTATAAGCTTTATACAGAGTCAAACGGATTTATTTGGGGTTTGGATTGAATTGGGTGCTGGGTGTCTGGGTGCTGGAGATAGGAAACCTGCTGAGCAGCTTTTGGTGAAAGTCTGCAGCTTTGAGGGCGTGGTTCAGACCTGGGTCTGGGTTGCAGCAGGCTGGCGTGTCTGGCTCAACAAGGCAGGGTTCTGGAGTCCCAAGCTGGCAGAGAAAATGGACTCGGAGGTAATTTCAGCACATCAGGTGACAGTCCCAAGAGGTGCCTGTGACCAAACCCATCACACGGGGGTTTGCTGAGTGGTGTGTATGTGTGTCCATCCATCTGTTCTACTAACCCCTGCTGGAGGGGTGAGCCCTGCCTTGTGTGTGTCCATCCGTCTGTCCTACTGCCCCCTGCTGGAGGCGTGAGCCCTGCTTCGTGTGTGTGTCCATCTGTCTGTGCTACTGCCCCCTGCTGGAGGAGTGTACCCTTCTCCGTGTGTGTGTATGTGTGTGTGTGTATGTGTCCATCCATTTGTCCTACTGCCCCCTGCTGGAGGCGTGAGCTCTGCTTCATGTGTGTGTGTCCATTTGTCTATCCTCCTGCCCCCTGCTGGAGGAGTGTACCCTTCTGTGTGTGTGTGTGTGTCTGTCCACTCATTTGTCCTACTGCCCCCTGCTGGAGGGATGAGGCCTGCCCGGTGTGTGTGTGAAAGGAAAACACATAGAACAGAGAGAAGCAGAGGCAAAAAGCAAGAAAGCCCGGTGTGACCGAGACGGTAATTTCCTGCAATACACTGGACAAACCTTACTGAAGTACCCTAGAAGTTCATGGTATTAAACACGCAGATGTTTCCGAATTCTTGTGGGATTAGCGCTTGGACCCGCTCTAGAGGGAGCCTGGCTAACGTAAACTCTGGGAAGTGTTTGAAAGACTCTGGAACAATGGGTGCCGGCCCAATGCCCCAGAGGGGCACTAGGGGGCACTGTGCTGCAAGGAACAGAGTGGGGGCTCAATAGAGGGCGCTCTCCCATTGTCATCAGTCTGACCCCAAGGCCCCAGTGCAGCGCTAGGGGGTGCTGTGCTGCAGGGAATGGGGTGGGAGGGGCTCAATAGGCGGTGCTCTCTATCCTCTGAGTGCCAATCACTGAGGGCAGTGGTTCAGGGACATCCGCTCACCCCAAGGTGGGTGCGAGGTGCCCTTCCAGCAGCGGGGGACGTGCTGTGCCCCATGCCGGGCTACCAGGTGTCACTTAGTTCTTGCGCCATCTCTCCCGCACATCCCCTCCAAGAAGAGTGAGAGTCGACGTGGGTATCTGGGGCCAGCTCCCCCCACAGGAGGTGCCCACGGCCTCCCAGGGGGTGGCCCTGGCACTGGGAGCTGGCACCCTAAGGGAGACACACCCAGGCTGGGGTCCCTTTCTCCTCTTTCCCACTGTCCCCCTCTTTCCTTCCCTCCTTTCTCTTTCTGCTCCCTTATTTTCTCTCTCTCTCCCTCCCTCACCTCCCTCTGTCCCTGCCCCACCCCGTGGATGTAACTCATCCCTTCCCTGTAATTCCACCCCCAGCCGCTCTGGGCTGGGCAGGGCTGGGCTGGGCGGTGACCCCGTGTATATAAGGAGCTGTGAGGAGCCTTCACCCCTGCAGTGTGACCTTCCCCCACC
>NW_020697503.1:0-6501 GCF_002925995.2 Terrapene triunguis | reverse complement strand
TGATACGTGTCTGTAGGTGTCACAGCCAGTTCACATTTTGAGCTACTGGTCTCATGTAAACATAAGGATAATGCATCAAAATATTCTTTATTAGTTTGACAAGTGTAGTTTTAATACTATATAACACTTCATAGTACAACAGTAAATATTTTGTAGTATGTTTTTTAAAATAATGGTAATATTGCACATCACTTAAGCTCTTTGCCCTTGAATTTTGATGGTCAGGAAGACTGGGGGTTATTGTGAAAATTATGAGGTGTGAAAGGTACAGAAGCTGTATTTCCATTTTTACATTATGCTTTTTAAATATAAGTGCCTTCTTCCAAACAGAAAATATTTAAAGACCTAAATTACATGGGACCAATTACTCATGAGTTTTTTGGTATGTCCATAAATACTATATGAAGAGTAACAAGGGAGAAAAGGTTGGGTTTTATAAAAGCTGTTTGTACTTTCAAAAAGTGAAAGAATATGACATTGAGGGCTTCCAAATTTATTGTCTCTCAATCACTCCCTATCAAAGTCATTCAGTTTACAAATAACAATGATGATTTTTCTAACTTTCTTGCACATCATCAGCAGTTAATTTGACCCATCTGATATGTATATTAGTGGTAGTTAAAATAAATTGAGGTGTATACCTGTAACATCACTCTTTTGGGTCAGGTTTATTGGTAATTATATATAAGAAGGAAATAACCCAGCTAGACTTTAGGATCCTAGTGAAAAAAATTTGGTGATAGCAGTTTATGATTAAGTGCCCAGGTGAAAATTGCCTTATAACTACCAGAGATAAACTACCAGGGTTTATGAATTGTCCCCAAGTATGCTGCTAGGTACTTTACAGCATACAAGTCTCTGTCCAGAACAGGGGGAAAAAAAAAAAAAAAGAGGAAAAAATCCTTTAAAAAAATTGTACACAAAACAAATGTGTTATGGAGCAAATAATAAACAGCTTTTTTTAAAAAACAATCGCTTTTTAGCGTATAGTCTCACCTACACTTGCAGCACAAAGCTCTTGAATGTACTAGGTCATAAAACATTCACCTTAGGCTGAAGCCTGACATATAAGGAATGTACTCTGATACTTCTGGGTCATTCACTACTGAAGCACATGTCAGTTTGAAAAGCACACCCACGATTTGGCTTTTAAAAACGAACCATCTAATTTAGTTCAAATTCACAGATTTAGTACACTTTTCGTAACACAAGTAAAACAATGTAAAATTTTTAAAAAATGGCAAATTATTACTCCACATTATGATCTAATCCAGGGGTTCTCAACCTTTTTCTTTCTGAGGCTCCCCCAACATGCCACAAAAACTTCACAGCCCACCTGTGCCACAATAACTATTTTTCTGCATATAAAAGCCAGGGCCAGCATTAGGGGGTAGAAATCAGGGCAACTGCCTGGGGCCCCCCGCCACAGGGGGCCTCACAAAGCTTAGTTGCTCAGACTTCAGCGTCAGCCTTGGGTGGTGGGGCTTACGGCCCCAGGCTTCAGCCCCATACAGCTGGGATTCTTCTTTCTGCCCTGGGCCCCAGCAAGTCTAATGCCGGCTCCTCTTGGCAGACTCCTTGAAACCTGCTTGTAGCCCCCCAGTGGGCCCCGGACTCCTGGTTGAGAACCACTGGTCTAATCTATTTGGTATTTGTTGGAGAAAAAACTGAATGCTTGAAATACATAACAATGAAAATGGCCCAGTTTAATAATTTATAAATATTAATCTGCAGCATTGTGAATTAGGATACCAAAGCCTAAACAAGCTTTTGGACTCATCCCTCATGATTTTTATATTTGATTCTCTCATTCACCTACACATGATTTTCAGTAATATCTGAAAAGAACATTAAGGTTGCAAAGTCAAGCATTCAAGCTAAGAAATACCATAATTACGTTTGCCTGGGCAACCATAATTCAGCCTCTTTTCACGTATGCATTATAACAGTCTTGCCCAATATCACATAGGAAGACTGTGGCAGAAAGAGAACTCAGCTCACCAGAATCCCAGTCCAATTGCCTTAACAGCAGGAGACCATTCTTTCTCTTCTTGCAACCCACTGCCTCATTCAGTGTCCATCCTGTGCACTAAATGAGGCAGGGATCCAGTAAAACAAATAGGTAATCATGTAATTAACGACTGTATCATAATGTTACATAAAGAAGGATGAATTACAACTGCTCAGGCAACCTTAGTTCTAGAATTTCCTAACTTTTGAGTGGTTGATTTTGTGACCTTAATGTTCTTTTAATGTAGTTTTTTTTAAATATGTAATATCCCAGTGTTTTTTTTTTAAATTAAAAAATACAAACATTCCATCAGGTTGAGCCATACTGACCTGCATAGATCATCAGTAGGGCTGGAACCCAAGAGCATTAGATCCACAGTGCAAAAGTACCATTTGAGTTAACTAGTAGCAATAACAAGCTACTATCCTCTATGAGGACCAGCCACATGACATGACACATACTTTGGCTTACACATATATTTGCTAGACAGCAGAGGAATGTTAGTAATCAGGAATCTTGTTTTCTATTTTATTAGCATAATACACCCCTCTTCTAAGACTTTTGCTGAAAGATTCAGGTGAGACACTTAAAATCTGTTAAGAAGCATCACCACGTTGCCTTGTCCTCAAAAATTCACTTCAGAAGGTAGTTCAAAATTGCTAAACTTGTTTCTTCAAATATTCATGGACTTGCTCCAGTCTTCTTGGTCTTGTTTAGACTAGAATTGCTGGTTGTGCTGTAACTTGTAGTATTAATTGGCAATCAATTAATTCCATATATATTTGAGAGACATTTGTTCCTGGTCATGGTTAGCGTCCTGCATGGATACAAAATTTGTATCCACAGCCGATTCGCAATCCGCAAACATAGTCCACGGCTATCTGCTGATTTGCAGGGATCTAGTCATGGTTTACCTGAGGTCTCAGTGTAATATACCTAATTAAATCATACTGGTGTAAACCATGCTTTACTTGTGTGTAGCATAACTATGTTAGGGGTTTGCACATTGATGTAGCTCAGCAGTTCTCAACCAGGGGTCCAGGCCCCCATGGGGGGGCCGCGAGCAGGTTTCAGGGGGTCTGCCAAGCAGGGTCGGCATTAGATTTCCTGGAGCCCAAGGCGGAAAGTTCAAGCCTCGCCACGTGGGACAGACGCCCAAGGCCCCAAGCCCCACCACCCAGCACTGAAGCCGAAGCCTGAGCAACTTAGCTTTGCAGGGTCCCCTGTGGCATGGGGACCTGGGAGGCAATTGCCCTGCTTGCCCCCCCAACGCAGGCTCTGGCTTTTCATCTACTGGATATGCAGAAAAAGAGTGGCTGTGGCACAGATGGGCCATGAAGTTTTTATAGCATGTTGGGAGGGCCTCAAAAAGAAAAAGGTTGAGAACCCCGATGTAGCTGATGTCGTTAAACTGATGCAAATTAATTGACACAAGTTGCATGAAAGATGTCATGTAATATAAAGTTGTATTATGAAAGGATTTTTCTGTGCGTTTCAGTAAAATATTTAAAAGAACCATCTGGAGAAACTCTTTTTACTTAGTTTTACCCATTTGTGTTTTAGACTCAAATTCTTTAGAACAGAGATTTCACTTCACTTCATTATCAGGCCCCAATCCTGGAATGGGATCTATGCAGGTAGACCTTTACATATATATAGAGTCCGAATGAAGTATCCCTATCCCGTTCAGTTTACTGGATCAAGGTCTTGTTCAGTGTATTTTGTCCGCTGTAAAGCACAACAGCACTACAGAAACAATTTTGCATGCACACATTTTTTAACACATCACATAATTCAAAAATATGTATAACTTGAAACAATCATGGACAAAAAAAAAAAGGTAACTAACCTCCATACACCAGCATAGTAATAAGAAGAGCAATTAGGTGGACTCTGAGCCTGGGTTTAACTGCCTCAAATTGCAGTATGGTCAGCTGGAACACAGTGGAGAAGAGCAGCTCTATGCAAAAAGCCTGGGTCTCGGTGGTTTGGATAGGATTACTGCAGCCCTCGGCCAGTGCCTCAGAGTGCACCTTGATGATCCCCATGGACCAGATACGGTGCATGTAAATTCTGGCCAGCACTGCACCAGCAAACTGGGCTCCAATCTTCAGCCCGCCCTGTTTGACCGAGATCCCACCATCCAAGATTTGTTGCAGGGTGCCACAGGGGTTGCATGTGCTGCCAGTCAGAGTCAATCCATGCAGGACAGTAAAAACATAGGTGAGGGTGAGGGCAACGTGTGGCTTGGGCTGCACATTGGCCAGCAGCCGGAGCTCATTGGTGCAGGCACAGATTTGGAAAGTGGCAAACAGCTCCAGGAGAAACGTGCGAGGCTGAAGGCGTCGGGAGTGCATTTGGCGTCGGGTTAGCTTCCGGCACCCTCCTACCAACATCATGGTGCCAACCATCAGCAGGAGCGAGATCCAGGGCTCATCCAGACCCATAGTGAGGCCCAGGCTGACAGGGGCTAGGACTTCTCCCAGCGCAGAGGCAATTGCACTCAGGTCCTGGGCTCACCCCTCTCCAGCCCTGCTGCCTATGAGGGGGACTCTGTTTCTCCACAGCCAGTCAGGGGAGTGTCTCAACTCCCCCCTCTCCTGCCAAGCTCCCCCCACAGCTTGTCAGGGGAGTGTCTCAGCTCTCCCCCTCTCCTGCCAAGCTCTCCCCACAGCCTGTCAGGGGAATGTCTCCGCTCCCCCAGTTCCCGCTCGGGTGTCTCAGCTCCCCCCTCTCCTGCCAAGCTCCCCCCCCAGCCGTCCGGGGGGGGGGTCACAGCTCCCCCCACAGCATGTCAGGGTGGTCAAAGCTCCCCCCTCTCCTGCCAAGCTCCCTCCCCAGCTGTCAGGGGGTGTCTCAGCTCCCCCCACTCCTGTCAAGCTCCCCCCACAGCCGGTCGCTACCTCTCCTCTCCGCAGTGCCTATGTGGCAAAGCGTCCCCTCCCCTCCCCGCTACGAGGAGCCTCCACCGAACGGCAGCTGGCGGCCCCGCGGCTGGACCCGGGGAAACAGCCTTTGCTCCGGGCCAGTGGCCGCCTGGCGGGTTAGAAACAGACCCAGACCGAGACCTGAGCCGACCGGCGCGTGCGCAGACAGCGCGTTCCCTCCGGTGCCTGGCTCCCGAGCTGGCCGCAGCGGCTCTGCGGACAGGAGCAGGGAGCTCGCGCTGCCGCCTGTGACCGTTGGGCCGGCGAGGTGACGGTCACGCGCTCGCTGAGAGCGCGAGGAAGCCGGGTCCCCTCAGGGGAGGGAGGGGCTTGGTCCCATCCCACGGATCTAACCCCCCACCCAGGCTCCACCACAGGGGCGTGCCCCCAGCGCACCGCTATGGGGAGAAGCCTCCTGCCCACTCCACACGTTATCCATGAAAGCACTACAGAGAAAAAACATTAAAATACCTACAAGAACCTATGTGCATGCTAATAAGCTTACCAGAGATCACCCTAACCTTAACGTGGATTCTGGTATGGGTAGCCCCCTCAAACCTCCACCCAAATCAGAGTCCTTGTGGTTATAGGTTCATCACAGCTTCAGCTGAGAACAAGCACACTCAGTCCACACTTTATACCTTTCAGGGACCTTTGATGTAGAGCTTCCAGAAGCAGGTGATTAGTACACAGTGGATCTCTCTCCACATGATACATCTTCAAAAGTTTGGCTTGGGTAGCAAAAATTTGCATTTCCCTCACCTCAAAGTACTTTTTTAGGAAATCCACTTCACACGTATTGTTCCAAAAAGCCCTTTGACTTTCCTAATACCTTCCAAAGGTTGCATTAATCTTGTTATCCTGCTAAAGAAACCCCATACAACCTCAAAATAGTGTATAAGCATTTGCATTTTTAATACAGTGAACTCCAAATGTCCTGTTTCTGGTACAGTATGTATGTACATTCTAGTTCACCAAAAAGTGTCATGTGAGGTCTTAAACGAAAGCTGGGGTCACACTGCTCATTAATACTATTCACAGGTGGCGAGTTCTATGGGCCTGTGGTGCCTGGGCAGCAGGAATATTCCTGGTGCCCAGGCACCACGGGACCGGCTCCAGCACTGTCTGAGGCTGGGTCTCTCCCTTGGCCCCGGGTGCCCCCGCCCCGCACCTCCCCCGGGCCATTTAAAACAGCCCGGGCCCCCCACTCCCACCAGCAGCACAGTGGAGCTGAGCAGCTTCCTGCCTGCTCACTCCACGTGGCTACTGACCCCTCTCTGCAGCCTGGGGGGGGGGGTGTCTGTGTCCCGCCCCAAGCACCCCTCCAGCCAGTGGGAAGCTGTGGGGGCAGGGCTTGGGGATAGCAGCATATGGAGACTCCCGGCCTGCCCTGCCTAGGAGCTCCAGGAAAGCGCTGCACACGCACACACATCCTCCCAGAGCCTGCACCTCTCCTTTGGCCCCCAAACTCAGTTCCAGAGCCTGCACTCCTCATCCCCTCCTGCACCCCCAGCCCGTCCCAGCCTGCATCCAGCACCCAAACTCTGTCCCAGAGTCTGCACC